>NC_047653.1:278464-313444 GCF_902201215.1 Prunus dulcis | reverse complement strand
TGGTTATATTCTTCAGATTGTGTGAATGTTTCGAGGGCATTTTTCTTTGTGTCTTCCAATTTCAACTTCAAGGACTCTAACTCTTTGCTCCGACTTTTTGCTTTAAGAGCTTGCTTCACCTCTCCAGCGTATGCTTTGTTCAACTTGTTGGCCAAGTTTCCCATAACTTGGCCATGAATATCACACTTACTCTCCCACCAATCCGTTGCCTTTGACATATATTGGAGGTGGTGCTTGACGGCAGAGATTTTGTCAAGCGGATCATGAGTCTCAGCCTCACTTCCAGATGAAGTGGGATCATGATTGGGAGTCCGAGGTGGAGATGGGAATGGCACATGCCAGGGCTGGTCCCCCGGGTAACTGACATGCTCGTTAGGAGGGCATACATCGGACATGTTGAAGTAGTACTGGGGACAATTCACAGCTGTTGCCTGCAACAAAACAAATAGAGGTACATTCAGTCTCCAGTTGTAAACGACTATATGGTTAGGTTGAGTGGAGAATATTGCCTTTCAGTAAGACTAATTACCTTTCCCGTTAAGAAGGTGCCTCTGTTGCAGTTCTATATAGGAAGGTTGAGTTATATGTACGAACTTATATGAGGTAAATTGGGTTTTGTGTTGGTGCATTAAATTGATGGGATTCAAAACTACACCATTAACTCCTTGGCTGTAAGTTACAACAGGACAACATGACATTAAGAACAATAAAATTGGCTTCCAAACGACAAAAAAGGAAACCTTAATGGGAAATAGGAAATTGTGGATTGGAACCAAAAATAGGACTATGTAAGTAAGCATTTATTGCGATTTTCAGAACACAAAATTGGAAAATAGGAAAATAGCAAAACACGAAAATTGGAAATTTGGAAAAGTGACAACTTAAAACTTGGATATGGGAAATAAGGAAACTTGGAAAATTGGAAATTGAAGAAAAGGAAAATTGGAAAATCGGAAATACGAAAAAATGGAAAGTTGGAAAATTGGAAATAGGAAATAAGGAAAAATTGGAAACAGGAAACTAGGCAATAGGATCAAATGACAGTTGGAAAATTGGAAAAAGGAAAAAAGGACACTTGGAAAATAGGAAATTTGGAAATTGGAAATTGGAAAAGAAAGCAACTTGGAAAATTGGAAAATTTGAAATTGGACAAAAGGAAACTTGGAAAATAGGAAAATAGGAAATAGGAAAAAAAGGAAACTCTGAAAACATGAAAATTGAAAATTTGAAATAGGAAATAAGAAAAAAGGACACTTGGAAAATAGGCAAATACGCAAATTGGGAAATTGAAAATTGGAAAATTGGAAAATTTGGAATATTGGAGAACTGGATAATTGAAAAATAGGAAATAAGGCAACTTGGAAAATAGCAAAATTGGAAATTGAACAAAAGGACAGTTAGCAAAATGAAAAATTTGAAATAGGAAAAAAAGGAAACTTAGAAAATAGTCCAATTGGAAAAAAAAAAAAATTGGATAATTGGACAAAAACTTAAATTTTGAAAAATGGAAATAGGAAACAGGGACACATGGAAAATAAGAAAACTGGAAACGAATTGAAATTGTGGAAATGGGAAATAAGACAATTACCATATTGGACAATTTTAATTACTTTCTGAATTAGGCAAAGTAGGCAACTTTTTTTAAGTACATAATGGGAAAATGGGAACATTGAAAAATTGGAAAACTGGAAATAGAACAAAAGGAAACTTGGGAAATTGCACAATACGAAAATAGGGAATAGGAAAAAATAATGAAAAATTGAAAAATTGGAAAAATAGGAAAATTGGATGACACATGGAAAATAGGAAAAATATGAAAAATGGCAAAATGGAAACGAATTGAGATTGGTGAAATGAGAAATAAGACAATAACCATTATTGGTCAATTCGAATGAGTTGGTGAATTTGGCAAATAGGCAACTCCCTTATTTCAATGACATAATGGGAAAATGACCAAGTTGGGAACGTCCAACTTTTCCATATATTACAAAAAGGCATAAAGTCAACCTGGGTAATAACTCCCGCCCATACTATCCCGCCCAATACTATCCCGCCTAACACTCCCGCCAATCCCTCCCGCCAATTACTCCCCCTAATCCCTCCCGCCAATAACTCTCTCACTTACTGGTTTGGTCATTAAAATTTGCAGGTATATTAATCAACCCACTGTTTGAAATGAAAACTTCCATCACATTAACTGCTGCTTACAGCCACTACCTTCCCCACAGATTTAACTCACATCGCATTTAGTCCCCTGTTGTTCCAATTAAGTTGTACAGCAGCCAACAATAAATATCAAAGACCATGGCCCATAACCTCACACCAAACCCAACGATTTCAATTACTGAAGGAGGGGAGACTGAAACAGAAGCCAAGTCACCGAATTCACTCCCTGCAGACTTGGGCATGGCATACAGCAATGTCAACGCAATACCATGTTTTGGAAAAATCTTCATGCAGACATAGTTTCAAAAATTGTGGAGGGCCAAGCTAGATGGGGTGTCATAAAAAACCGCACAATTCGCTGTCGTTATCATGCGCGCATGCATCTCCTACATATAAAGAGAATGAAAGAAAAAATTGAACTTGCCCCTGCCACTGCAATTATGGTATTCAAGGAATCAGAAGCAATGGCCAAGTTGAAGCAAGAACAAGTGGAAAGGGGATTCGAACTATTTCATAAATTTGCAATAATTGTGGATCCGGCAGGAAACTGGGCCAATATCACTGTGGCCGGGGTCATGAATTTCATGGGTCGCGGTCACCGCACTTGAAGAGTATGCAACTTCGAATTTATCAACAGCAGGGAAATGGAACTATGAGGTGGCGTATTTTTGTATTATGTAACGATAGGGTGGCCTGTTGTTGTATTATGTAAGTTTGGAAATAGGAATGTATGGAATGATGAAGCCTCATTTTGTAGGGAAATGGAACTATGAGGTGGCGTACTTTTGTATTATGTAACGATGGGGTGGCCTGTTGTTGTATTATGTAAGTTTGGAAATAGGATTTTATGGAATGATGAAGCCTCATTTTCTATTTCTGCGTATACAGTTTATCGGTCTCCAGTTCTGTGGCGATATAGCGGCAATATATATGCAATAAACATGCGGATAGTGGCAATATTATGTCAATATCAGTGACAATAGAGTAGTGATAGAGTTACAATATGATCCTATTAGAGGACGTACTGCATCAGAATATGGTTTAAATTATATGGTCCAAAAATATACTAATAAATAAACAAAAAAGTAATTACAACCTGGAAAAAGGATGAATTAAACATTCCTTAAAAGATAGATGGCCTACAGTACAGACCTTCAAAATGAACTCTATATATATATATATATAATGCATGCCTTGTAGCACCATCACATCCCCCCCTAAATGACACAAACATGACACCCCAAAACCTCATGCTCCTTCCTCTTTCAACCCCTAAATTATCCATTGGATGCCCAATACTAGATCACTGCTTGGGGGGTGGGATAGCCTGCAACTCCATAACAGAATTAGTAGGGGAGAGTGGTTCTGGGAAGACGCAGCTTTGTCTCCAACTTACGGTACGAGCTCAGCTCCCACCCTCACATGGTGGACTAGGGGGCTCCTCCATCTACATATTCACAGAATTCAGCTTCCCATTTCGTCGATTGCAACAACTAGGCAACCTTTATCATGCATCATACCCCAACTTATTAAGGTTGGAGCCATTGGAAGACATATATGTTCATGGTGTTCATGGTGTTCATGATGCTCAAGAACTCATCCATGTCCTTGGAGACATAGAAGCATTTATTGCCATTGATCACACCCGCCTACCTGTGAAACTCATTGTCATTGATTCCATTGCTGCATTGTTCCGATCACAGTATCAGACAACACCGGCAGATTTGAAACGGCGGTCTGAAATGTTCTTCAACATATCTGGGACATTGAAGGGTTTAGCAAATAAGTATGGGTTGGCTGTGGTTGTCACCAACCAAGTGGTGGATTTTATTGGGCCACATCATGGAGTGAATGGGGTGAGGTTGGGGAACTTGGAGTCCCTGGACACATCAGGCAGACGGGTGAGTCCAGCTTTGGGACTGGCTTGGGCACATTGCATAAATTCAAGAGTGTTCTTGGCAAGACATGAGCAATCTATTGAGGTTGACATTCGTAATGCTCCTTCAACAAGTATATGTAGTCAAACACATAGGACATTTCACCTTGTATTTGCCCCACATCTGGCCTATGCATCGGCCGAATTTGTGATAAAAAAAAAAGGTATAGTCGGAGTATCACAGTAACTGTGTAATATAGGAATTCTAAGAACTTTAATGTTTTGGATCCATTTGGAATTACATTCCAGTCCCTTTAATTTCGCACTCAAATTATAATTGCAATCAGAAAGCAATACCAGTACAATAAAAGGTCAATATAATGGCAATCTGTCAGCAATACAGCATGCTGTAGCAATGCAACCCAAATCAGCATGCTGTAGCAATGCAACCCAAATAATGCAAATTTAAAAGAATTCCCATTCAACATAACACCAAACCCACCACAAATAAAAGTTGAGTTCACATGACCTACCAAAGCAACACAAATCTTATTGTCTAAGATACATTGCGCAATGGAATATTGTTTTTACAGGTGCTTTTATTGTGGCCTGCGGAACCGCACCTTGAGCACTTTCTTCTAATGCTGCCCTCTCCTTGCGAGGGAATTCTTAACTTCTTTCGTCTGCCTGGCATGACCCTTGCCATGGGAGGCAGCACAACTCGACTTCGAACATCTTCAGGAGTATCCCACATTCCGTGAGGTTGTACCGGGTAGATGCTATCCGAATAAGCATCCATCCAGGTTTTTCGAGTGTAATACCGAGAAGCCTTTGCATATACACTTACTTTCAAGAAGCGGCAAACTGCAACTACATGCTTGCAAGGTAGCTGCTCAAGCTGAAACTTTCTACAACTACAACTGTTGTTCGTCAAATCTACGAGGCCGTCCATATTACCGTCCAAAACATTATACTGTGCATTATTAACTTTAACCACATTCATCCTTGCAGCATCCTCCAACCTGTTCCTCAACTTCTTCTCTCCAAAATTGGGGCACAATGTTGTTGTGCAATTCAAAGCCAACTCACGACGTTCGGTGAACCATTTCACAAGGAGATTAACAATTTCCCCTATCAAATGAACCACTGGCAGCATTCTTGCAAACCTAAGGACTGAGTTGATTGACTCCGTAATATTTGTTGTCATTACATTGTAGCGGCGTCCATCCATGTGAGCTCTAGACCACTTATGTAACCCTGCCTCTTCAAGATATTGAGCAACATGTTCCTTTCGCTTGATCTTGCGAAAATGACCATCAAATTCAGCAATGGAATAAGATTTCGCAGCCTTCTCAAAGTGCATAAGTATGTGATCACGCTTTTTCAACTTGAAAGTGCGTTTCATGTTCCCCTTCATATGATAAAAGCATATGCCATGTTGTGCAGTTGGAAAAATTTTGTTCCACACATTCTCTATGCTAACATTGCGATCAGAAATAATAACAAGATTGGGACACTCACCAATGGCTTCATGAAGTTTAGTGAAAAACCAATGCCATGATGCATCCGTCTCCAAATCCCCGATCCCAAAAGCAAGAGGATATATATTTCGATTACCATCGAATGCATTTGCTACAAACATAACACCCTTGTACTTGGATTTTAAATGAGTGGCATCCACGGCTATAACTGGGCGCATGGAAGAACGGAACCCTCTAATACATGCGCCAACCGCCATAAATAAATACACAAAGTGATTGTTCTCATCAGTTCGGATGTCTGTTTTTGTGCCGGGATTCGTACGCTCCAATTCATAGCAATAAGCTGGAAGGATATAATATGCCTCCTCCGTTGATCCTCTAATGGACAATAGAGCTAACTCCCTTGCTTTCCAAGCTTTCGAATAATGGATGGTGCAACCAAAGTTGTGTTTCACATCTCTCATAATGTCACTTGGTGTGTATATTGTCCGACAATCCTTCAACTTCCTTTTAAGTGAACTGGCTACAAGTGCTGCGGTTGCTTGACGATGCTTGTCACTTACAAACCTCAAATCACATTCATGGACAGTTGTACACCTCACAATCATGAAGCTGTATTCTCCAATTCTCGATGCTTGGACCCGCCATGGGCATGGACGTTGAGAACAAACCACAAGCAACCTCTTAGTGCAAGAGAATTGCACCTTAAATTCAAAGTGGCCTCTTAATGCCGTCAACCGTAACTCCGTCAACAATGTTTTCTTACTAGAGAAAATTTGCCCAACTGTAATTTTCGGATTCCAATCGCTTCGTGAAAACCCGCTGTCCAAATATGCTTCTTCATCTTTTACACCGACTGCATTATACCGATTTTTTTTCACCCATTTGACTCCAATAATGTTGACGAGTGGGTTCAGATTCTCCTCCTAAACGCATTTTTGGCAACTGGGCAGCTGTGTTCAAGCACCCCAAATTAGGGGGGGCAGAGTACACTGACACTTCATTTCTTTCAGTACCATTATCACCACCATGCATCTCCTCCACCTCGCTAAAATCAATCATATCCATAAAATCTGTCCCTACTTCACCTCCCAAATCAGTGACATTTGTATTATTCCAAGTTACTTCATTGCTTTCAACAATGGCAACTGAAGAATGACCCATCCGACTACTATCTGTCGTGATATGCATACTATGAACTACATCATTTGTCAGTCCTTTATCTTCTATACTCACGAGTAAGGGAGCTAGTTTTGAAGGTGTTACCTCGGAATTGTACTTCATAAAAAAATTGACATCATCATCGTCCTCAATCTTTATGTGCTTCCACTCATTCGAGGCCACCAAAACTGAGAATTTTAAGCAAATCTTGTCTTCCCTGATGTTTGTATTACCAATCTGATGCACACGGTCCAACAGTTCAGCAAATTTGATGGTCCGTGGAACTATTAAGCCTTTTGAGTCACCCCCTTCGTATTTGCACATCTTCTTCGAGGTGACCCATTTTCCATTGTAGCACACGAGAATAACAATTGTCTCCATTTCTGACCATGACAAAACAACATTTCATTCACACAATAATATAACCACAATAAACATACAATAGAATAGCAATATAACCACAATATAACCGCAATATAGCAGCAATATAGCAGCAATATAGAGGCACTATACTAGCAATATAACAGCACTACGACTGTAAAATAAGAGGAACACAACCACTGTACACTGGTAACACATCAGAATCTCACTATACAGATCTACTACATCAAATCGAAAATCCCAAGTTTGAAGATTCACATATCCAGACCAATCTAAATGGAATTGGTACAAACCCAGATGAATGAGCATGAATATTCAACAAAACCTAACCCAAAGACATTAAAGCCAAAACGAATTTAACACAAACCCAAACAATCAAACTATAACTCATTTCACATAATCCCACTGATATTAACAAAATAACCATGAACAATACCTTTTCGGGGTCGGCAATCCACTACAGATTCAACGTTGCAAGCAGCTATTCAGAAGACATTGCTGAAGGGAAGGGTTCGCGATTCCAAACAAAGAGCACAGATCGAGTAGGGGAGAAAGAGCGGCTGCGGTATGAGAAAGAGAGCAAAGACAGAAACAGAGAGTTGTGCTAGAGAGAGAGAGAGCCAAGATAGAGAGAGCCAAGACAGACCCAGAGAGCTGTGATAGACAGCTACCAAAGAGAAAGAGAGTTGTGCCAGAGAGAGAGAGCTGTGTGACCTAAGAGAACAGACCAAATTTCTGAACTTGTGAAAAATCAGCAATAAAGGTACAATAATTTTATATTTATAGGTGATAGTTCCAAATTTTTTTAAAAAGGGTGGTATTTTCAGTTAGAATTATGAAAATGGTGGCATTTTGGGCTATTTCCCATTTATTTGTTTGTTTTTGGCTTATTTATGGATATGCCCCTTGTACTTTCAAAATAATCTCAGATTACCAAATGTTCTTTGAAATGTCTCAATATACCACCTATACTTTCAATAAGTGTCTCACATTAGCTATTCCGTCAGATTTAAGAGAAGTTTCGTTAGCTGATATGGTCCCTACTTCTTTTCAATCTCTTAACAAGGAAAAAGAATGGTTAGTCAAGTTGAGAAAATGGGGAATTTGGGAGAAGAAGGTTAGGTTGAGGGAATTTCAGATTTGGGAGAAAAATAGGAATTTGATTTAGGGATTTCAGATTTGGGAAATCTGACGGAATAGCACGTGAGACACTTATTGAAAGTATATGTGGTATATTGAGACATTTCAAATAACATGTGGTAATCTGAGACTATTTTGAAAGCACAGATGGCATATGCATAAATAAGCCTTGTTTTTTTGGTCCTGGAGTGTGTTATTTTTACACACGACTCTTATTATTTTCTCACCATCTTTTATAAAATATAAAATATAAAAAATCTAGTTGGTATTTTTGGTTTCCTCTCGTAAAATTACTAAAATATGACGTACTTGAACTTACAAGATATGTGGTTGTGGGTTTGTCATTTATGTCTATCCAAATATGTGGTTGTTTGTTGGTTCGTCATTTAGTCTATGAAATAACATGTTGTTTTTAGGTCTAATGGTTTCTACATTTTGATCTAATTCGCATTTTGGTTCTTCAATTCTCAAACTCGTTCATGTGGTCCTTCAACTTCACTTTCGTTAGGACAAATAGGCATGCCGTCAATTTTGTTATCTTTTTTTGTTAAATGCATAAGCACAATGGTATTTTTATATTTTTAATTTCCACCATAAGAATATCCCTTTAACCCAAAAAATAAAAATAAAAACTAAAAAATCTTCTTCATATCCTTGCCATCGCAGGAAAGGTGGGTATAGTTTGGGTCGGGGTGGGGGTTGTGGGAGCTCCATCAGTTGTTAATGGGGTGGTGGGTTAATTGGCTCGATATCGGGTGGAGGTTATCCATGACTTTGTTGGTTTTGGTGGAATATTCAGATTGTGAAAATTAAAAAGAATACAATATACCATTTTGCCCATGCATTTAACAAAAAAAGTTAACAAAACTGACGGCATGACCATTTATGCTAACAAAACTAAAGTTAAAGGACCATGGGAACGATTTTGAAAATTGATGGACCAAAATGCGAATTGGGTCAAAATTCAAACACCATTGAAAACCCTTGTTTTTATAATATCATCCATTCTTTTTTGTTTAAATATTGAAACAAAAATAAATAAATAAAACTTGCATTGTGTAAACATACAGCCCCTCATGGGGGAGATACTTTTATAGCCTAGGACTCTATTCGCCATTTTTAGAACCCCGGATGGCCTTAGTTGTTTTGTATTGTCCTTAATATGAGAAATATATTCTGTAGAAAATTAAAAAAGAAGAATAAATTAAGAAATGCTACATTATCTCATCTTATGGGTCCTTAAATATGGTTCTATTTTGTTGACATGAATTCATCCTCTGGCACTTCTTTTATGCGTCTTATTTTCAATAGCATGCACATTTTGAATAACTTGATGGAACCGAACCGATTGAGCCTTGCGACTATTAGTATTTTATGACACTTTTCAGCTCAGATTCTATTCCGACTCAATTGTGTTCTACAGAATGAATGCCAATTGTGCCAATGCCCGCTAGCTTGCCATATAATTAATTTCGTAGAAGAAGCTGAGCTTTGACTCAGTTTAACAGAAACATATAATAAAATAAATTAAAGATTATATAAACAAGTGAAGAAAATCCATGTCTCAGTTCGAGTTTTTTTTTTGGGTCGAAATTGCAATTTATTGCAAGGGATAGAGAACAATACAAACAAAGTCGAGCAAAAACACCGGTCAAAAAACTAGAAAATAAATAAAAACAAATTTAGCCAAAACCATTACAGTATAGCATAAAGATAATGTTCATGAGCCGAACCACAGACATCCGTAAGTTCGAGCCTAGTATTTGTTAAATTCCAACACAACACAATGTCTAGTATTTATATCCGTAAGTCTGAAAATTCAGAAATAGGGTTTTATACAGTTTTGCCCCTGAACTATTTCACTATTGTCAATTTACCCCCCAATCAATTTTCAGTAAATTAAGGACCCACATTTTTTTTTAAAATAGCCACTTTAGGGCCTACTGTAAGATTCTTAAGGATTTCATCTAAATTTCCGTTAGATGAAGGACAAATTCGTAATTTTACGGAAAATTAAAAAATCGCACAACATTTCATTAATTTTTTGTTTCGTTATAGACAAAGTGAACCTAACACACATATTTCAACAAAAGTAGAGAAAATAAATAAAAGTACAACCCAACTCCCTTGCAATTTGCAAGTATTATTTCCTGAATTTACATTTTAGTTGCCTTTGAAATTTAATTATACATTCTATATACTGTTATATACATGCACTGGTATGAATACAGAAGGGATTCACATTGCTCAATGGATACTAGAACAGTCTGTCTGTGGCTGCTTATCACAAATTTAAACTTAGAAACTAGTTTGCGTAGTCTGGCTTGCCAGCAACATAATCAATGATTCCTTGACCTTGTGTTTCACCGTGTGTTTCTGTTGACAGCTGAGAAACACCACCAAAGGCGATTACTGCCACCAAGAACAGAGTTGTGGAGGCAAAGAGAGGCCAAAAGTAACCTAAAATGGATAGAAGCCGAGGGGCTGCATACAGAAACAAGGAAAATATTAATGAAACGAAGATTGCTATGCCAAAATGATATCTGTACTTGAAAAGCTGTGGTGAGATATCATCCATGGCAATGGCTTGCTTTCTTCTCACGTACAATCACAACTCTCAACTCTCAACTCTCAACTCTAGAGAGAGAGAGAGAGAGAGAGAGAGAGAGAGAGAGAGATTATGGTTGTATCTGCTCTCTTTAGGTTCTTGTTGAAAAATATGAACCATATGGTTGTATCTCTCAAAACCATTATTTTAACATAGATAGATTCCTTGTTCATTTCTTTGTTTGGTCGGTTACTTTGTCCCTTTTCAAGTATGTAGCTACTTTTCGCATGGAATGATGATTACTAAGGAAAGGAATGGCATCTTTGTTTTTCTCCTTTGTGGTTATGGGTTTCATGAAAAGATTATATAAACAAATAGGTTGGCTAAGTTGATTGCTTTTTGTTTATTAAGAAAAGAAAGAAATTTAAAATGAAACGCATTGGTGACTTTTATGTATTCATTCTTATGTATTGCAGTCAATAGCATTGGTGACTTAGATGACAAGTATGAAAAGAGAGGGATTCATAAACAAAAAGTCCACATAGCACCTTGAAGCTTGAACTACATAATGATTATAGCCCGTTCTGCGGATTTCATAGTTAAGACTTTTCAAATTTCCTTTGCTAAGAAGAGGTACTTAACAAATACGGTGGATATCAAGGCTCTCGATCAACTCCGGCAGGCAGAGGCTAAACAAATTAACTACAGCAAGTAAATCTAATGATAAAGCTGATTTACTTAAGTGACTACATACGGGGACATGATAATGCCATGACGGCCAGGAACCCAAATTGGTCTATTTCATCTCTGATCATTCTTCATGTTCTCAACCCGTTCATCCATCCTACAAGACGAACGTGTTGATAAACATCAAGAAAAGATCAGAGGGACTAATTTCTTTTGCATCATTTTCTATTTGGTTTGGTAGGGTGTCTTGCGTGCCAGAAAAACTCAAAATTGCAGCAGTCAATCTGTAGGTTAGGTGGGGTGGGGTGGGGATGGGGTTTGCGTTTGGGTGAGTGCAGATGGATTCTGTAGTTGAGTGAGGCGAGAGAGAAATGAGAATTCGACCCAAAAAAAGAGAGAAATGAGAGAATAAGAGAGAAGAAGAAGAACAGGAACAAGAGATGCTGACCAAAAATAAAAGGATGCGGCTGCTTTAATGTGTGAGAGTGGTAGGTTTTGAGTGGGAGAGAGGTAGGGTGGGTTAGCTTTAGCCTTAGATGTGAAGTTGGGTTAGTTAACTTGGGCTTAAGGGATTTGAATACCAATTCGGCTTAATGTTTAATATATAAAACATTGAGCTATATTAAACATTGAGCTAAAAAATTAATAAATTATTTATATCAATAACAAGTGCATTTATATATTTAGTAAGTAAAAATTATATCAAATCGGTTGGAATTAGGTCAAATTCATATTTGTTCTGTTAATTTTATGAATTAATGAATTTAGAACATAATTGTATAATCAGATTACGCCACAACTAGATCCATCTTCTATTAATTACATCTAATTCAGATAGAATTTTGGTCAAAATCCGAGCATTGACAGGTCTACTTGTGAGCCGTCGATTTAATCCAATTCATTCCAAAACAATTGCTGCGCAGATTGGATGAAAAGTAATTCACATGAATCGCCAGCACAACATTGCCCTTTATTTGAGGTCAGATGAGACGAGACGAGACGAGGTGGGTATACATTTTATATGGGCTTTGTTTATATGTGAATCCGAAATTGGATCTGCAATATCACAAGTCCGACCCAACAATTTTATATGATCAAAATTGCTTTGTTTGGCACACTTGATGATATTGTATTCACGATAAAGGACAAAAATAACAACTGTATTGATTCTTATCTAAATTCATAAGGAAAAAGGAACACAAGTCCACATTTAATTAAGAAAATAAAAATAAGTTTAAATCCCTTTTGAGAATATTAATCTACCTACTCCAAAGTCCAACCAATAAAAAGGAACACAAGACACGACAAAGAGAACCCCTCAATGCTTAGCTTGATCGCACTTGTTCATATCACTTTCGAAAGCTAAACATAGTCACTTCTCAGTTAGAAAGAAATCAATTGAAAAATGATTCACATAAGATAATATATATAACTGAGTTATTTTGTTGTATTAGGATTTGGTGTTGGTGGAGGTCCTCGTGGAGTGGACAGATGGAGTTTTCCCTTTGTTGCCTGGCCAAACCCAAAAAAAGTGCTCCAATCCAACTTAGTTTGCCCTGCCATATGGCTCTGTCTCAGTCTCAGTCTGAGTCTGAGTCTCATATTAAATTCCATCATACTTCTAAGCAAAGATGTGATTTTTCTCTCTGTTTCTGTTTCTGTTTCTGTTTTCTGTATATGAATGAGAATTTGTTTGTTCTTTGAAGCCACTTTAGTTGGTCCCTTTCACTTTCATTAACAACGCGTTAACTTGTTCATTTGATTTGAGTGAGTCTCTCTCTCTCCCTAAGCCGAACCCTAAGCTTAAGCTATGTGACGTCTGTCTGTCTAATGATAATGAAAAGTGGCAAGGTTTAAGCAAGTTTTTGCGCTTAAGCAATTTAATTACTCCAAAACAAGAGCTTTCCTTTCCAAATTCCTTTCATCAATAATAATATGCATCCAGAATCCAGATCATGACAACCCTAGCTAATAATAATATTCCTTACTTATTATCATTTGCAAAGGAGAAATTATTTATATTCTTTCTTCCACTGTCCACACAACCAATCCAATGGAAACTGCCATCTGTCACCAAGATTATAGGTGATGCTTTATGACGACAACAACAACAAAATCCCAGTTAATCTCACAGATAGATAGATAGATAGATAGATAGAATACTTCCTCTGTTTTTCCTTCTCTAATTTAATTTAATTTATGTGGTTAATGACTTGGTGTTGGGCGTTGTTGATGTTTCAAAAGAATAAACAAGAGAAACGTTTGGCTCTTTTGTGCTACATATATTATCTATCTAGAAACAATAATCCTTAAATGGTCCAAAATGTAATTATAATCATAGATTAGGTACGTAGTAGGAAAAACAAATGGATTAAAAAAACGACTATGTGAATTTGCACTCACCATCAATCAGAAATCACAACAGTTGGAAAAAAATGACTTTATAATTTTATTTTGACAACTTGAGCCTTGCCTGAGGAGATAATGTTGTTTTGACAACTTTGGAAATCAAATCAATCATAATGACGTTTGAAACAAAGAAATCCCTTAAATTTAGTTTTAGAGCAAAAGATAGACTATGGAGATAGTTTTAAAATCAAAGTAACCGTTACTGTCAAAATTAGGAGGGAAGAAGAAGGGGAGTTGAAGAAGCCGGTTTGGCCGGCCTAAGATTTATGGTTTCTCAAAATTTGTATCACACTCACACACTCACACACTCACACACACCCACAGCAAGGAAAGGGAAGTCCATCTCTCATCATCCATCCCACTCTTTACGGTCAATTCCTTAAAACTCACACACACCAATCCTTATTAAAACCCCACATTCCAATTCCCATTGAATCCCAATTTAGCTTTTCAAATTATAGCTCTTTCTCTATCTTTTAATCTCCAAAGTTCCAAAACATAAACAAACCAGAGGGAATGGTGTGTCATGAAGAACAACTTGGAGTTGAACGGGTTGGGGGAGAGGACCTCTCCCTTGTCCATCCAGACCCTGTTGTGTTAGAGCTCAACCGTATGCACAACCTACTCACAGGTCCCTCTCTCTCTCTCTCTCTCTCTCTCTCTCTCTCTCTCTCTCTCACACACACACACACATGCACCTCTTTCCGATAGTGTTAATTTCGTTTCTGCATTTTTCACTGGTTTTTGTGATGCTGAATGCTACAGAGTTGAGTTCAATATATAGGAGCATTTGGTTTTATTAGAAGTAATAGTATTTTCCTTATCTCAGTAATAATAATGAGGACATGGCTTGAGAGTTTTCCTTATCTTTGAAGATTTTATGGTTAAGTAAGACCATTCAGTGTTTTGGCTGTTCTGTTTTCTGTTGTTATTATTTTAAATAAATGACCATGAAGCAAGTAGGTATATGATTGTTTCTTCCTCATAGCAAGTAGCCTTGATATCTTCAAAGATATAATGGTAGTTTTTTTCAAAATCAATTGTTGCAGAAAAGAGTCGGGAATTAGGGATTGCTCAGGGTGAGATCAAGGCTCTGAGAGCTTGTGAAGTTCTAAAGGATAAGGCTGTAGAAGAGGTACCTACGTGCTGAACAACTTATTTATGGACTTGTAATTTCATGTCATGAGTAGTGGATTGAATATTTATTTATATTCATTTTGTTACTACATTTTCCAGCTCATAAATGAAGTACAGAAATTGGACGAGAAACACAGGGTCACTGAAAGTCTTTTGGAGCATAAGGTTGGTGTGTGTTTGGTTTGGTTCTTGAGATTTTTGGGTATCCTTAGTTATATGGCTGTCGTATCATATTCATCAACTTCTGTCTGTCACTAATCAAAAGATACTTTGTGATGCTCATGTCCAAAACCAAATACGAAAAAATGCAGAATCTTGAAATCAAGAAACTAACAGATGACAAGAGAGATGCATTGGCTGCACAATACGCTGCAGAAGCAACTGTTAGAAGGGTACATGCAAATCGAAAGGATGACGAATCTCCTTCTATCGAGTCTGTCGTCGCTCCTCTTGAGGCTGAAATCAAAATGCATAAGAATGAGGTAAACAAATTTCCACCTACAAAACCAATGAATTATATATACGAGCATGAGGCCTCAATTAATTTGATGGCACACTCTGGAAAGATTTTTACTCCCCTTATGGCCATTTTTCAGATTGCAGCGCTTCAGGAGGATAACAAGGCTTTGCAACGTCTCACCAAGTCAAAAGAGTCTGCTCTTCTTGAAGCAGAAAGGATACTCCGAAGTGCACTAGAAAGGGCTCTAATAGTTGAAGAGGTTCAAAACCACAACGTCGAATTGAAGAGACAGATTGAGATCTGCCAGGCATGCCTTTCCGCACCAGATCCTATTTCATTTGTTGAACAAAATCAAGTATGAGTATTCAACCCAATTAATATACCGTATGATATGCAGGAGGAAAACAGAATCCTAGAGAAAACAAACCGCCAGAAGGTTTTAGAGGTTGAAAAGCTTAGCCAAACCATTCAGGAACTTGAGGAGGCCATCTTAGCTGGTGGGGCTGCAGCCAATGCTATCCGTGACTACAAACGACAGATAGAAGAATTGCATGTATGTTTCATGGTTACATATGATGATTTGCAGGAAAAAGAACAAAACATATTTACTGCTGTGACGATTTTGGTCTTTGAGAACTAACCATAACCATGGTTTCCTCCAATTTCACAGGAGGAGAAGAGAAGTCTGGAAAGAGAGCTGGCAAGAGTTAAAGTTTCAGCAAACCGGGTAGCAACTGTGATTGCAAATGAGTGGAAGGATGAAAATGACAAAGTTATGCCCGTTAAACAGTGGCTGGAAGAGAGAAGACTAATGCAGGTATTTCTTGCCCAGGAAATAAAATGAAAATTCCAAATAAACCTTTTTTTATAATCCGCAATGTTTCTAATCCAATCATACCCTTCACCCTTTCTACCAATGAGGGTACACGATTTTCCTTGTCAACTCATGCTACTACCAGGGATATGAATGAGAAAATGGAATGTGCAACTTTTTATGGACATTATTCTTTTGCATATGCAGGCAGACATGCAACGGTTGAGAGAGAAGCTGGCTATTTCAGATAGAACAGCTAAGGCTGAAGCACAACTCAAGGTGAATACATAATACTTGCAATCTTCCTGTCTCTCCATCCGAATCCTTTGCTTTTTATTCAACTGAGTAATCTTCTTAACTAATTTTTTTCAATCAGGAAAAGTTGAAGTTGAGGCTGAAGACACTAGAAGAAGGGCTAAAGCATGTTTCAAGCTTCAATCCTCATTTATGTGTTTCCCCAAAAGCAGAAAAATCTAGTAACTTCTTAGGATTTCTGAAAAGCAATGGTGGATTAGGAAAGAGATCGACGTCACAGCCAAGAGCTTCTACCATTGCTAGAAGCTCTCCAGTGCAACAGCCAAATTCAGACAACGAAGCAGGCAATGCAGCTGGACAGCTAAAAAGATCAAATAGCCTCAGAAAGAAATATGGTTCTGGAGAACTTATGTTGAAAAAAAGTTTATGGGCATCTCGAAGTAAAGTTGTTGATATTGGTGAAAAGGAGAACACAGAAATGAAGGCAACTAATGATACTAATAAGAACGATGATAGAATGGTTGCCACAGAAATTGAAGCTCAAGCCGGTGGCAACGAGGACTCGCCCAACAAGATAAGTACCAGCTGTGACAATGAAGATATGGTCTCAGGATTTCTCTATGATAGACTTCAGAAGGAGGTCCTAAATCTAAGGAAGCATTGTGAAGCCAAAGAGAGTGATATGAATGCTAAAGATCAAGAAATAAAGGTAAGACTGACAGATACTCTGTTCGGCCCCGACCCCCTCTATATCCCCCCGTTAATGTACTGAATGCATGATATGACTGTGTTCCAGATGCTGATGAAAAAGGTTGATGCACTGTCAAAAGCCATGGAAGTAGAGTCTAAGAAAATGAAGAGAGAAGCAGCGGCTAGAGATAAAGAAGCTGCAGCGGCCAAAATGGATGATAACAAAAAGAATAGAAATATAAACTCCTCTAAACGGTGGGTGACAAATTTTGAAGAGCCTCAATTCCATTTTTTGTTTCTTTTTTCAGATTTCATTCTAGCATTATGATTTTTCAAAACCCTGATCATCTGAACATTCTCAATAACTTGATGGCTTATGTAATTGCTGCAGGGCAATGAAAGCATCTTGAAAACTAACACTGGAGATAACTGAAGATCATTTGAAGATTTATTCTTTATCAGTGTGATTTTTTAATATGTAAATATAGAAAGCACAGTTTCACCAGTGAGATAGCTGATTGAAATAAAGGTTCTGAATGCAAAAGGGGAGCCGAGTTTGTACATTTTTAAGGTTGGTGATTATTTGTGTTTCCCTGTGCTTGAAACCTACATAAATGAAATCCAATACATTTTACGGTTTGTCATTATGAATCAATAGTACTTACTGCTTACTAGTTTTGGGAATGGCATCAAACAAATGAATTGGAAATGAAAGTGAAGAATGCATTTTAACAAGATGGGAATCATATATTGAGGAATGGGTTTTTCCAATCC
The DNA here is from genome assembly GCF_902201215.1 of Prunus dulcis. Lineage (NCBI taxonomy): Eukaryota > Viridiplantae > Streptophyta > Magnoliopsida > Rosales > Rosaceae > Prunus > Prunus dulcis. The sequence continues at coordinate 295,465 of NC_047653.1, read as the reverse complement.
CAACACATCATACAAGAAAGAATGCAGTACGATGGCACATTAGCAACAACATGTAGTCTTGAAATTCGATGACTTGTCCATTAATACAACTAGTAAAGCAGTTCTTCACATTGTGATATAATCACCTTCTGCATGAGGAACTAATTGGAACCAAAACAAGGATTAATACTAAAACATGAATGCCCTCTTCTGGTTACCTAGAACATCTACTCTAAATATCCTTTCAAATGTACAATTACCATGGCAGTAAAGGGAAGATATATAAAAACCGAAAATCCTGCCATTCAAAAACTGTGCACCTCCGGAATGATGGCCAAAGAAGGCCGCCATTTTGGAGACCCTTCTAACCCTGACCTCCCTGACAATTGAACACCAATTTCTTTAGGCGACCGGAACTTGTTTGCACTCTTCAACAACAACTCCAACTGTTCCCTAGTCACCACAATCTTAATCTTCTGTCTCTTGCAGCTTTCTTGGTGAACTATTTTTGAAGGAACCAAGGGCTTACCAAGACTTGCAAGGTTTGGCACAAGATGGTAAACTTCCCCTTGTTCTAGCTTGGTGTTGGGTGGCAATGGCGTATACGGCCGGACGTGGTGTACCAGCTTATAGCCAATGTAAGGGCCAGATGTGATTTCTTCGGTCGGTGTCGAGGCTTTGAATTCTCGTACTCCACCCTTAAAGATTACTACTTTAATCTTCTCTCGAGGGGGATGGCACAGAACATGTAAGCAGTTTCCCATGGTGCGCAGAGCAATACAAATGAACAAAGACTCCATCGTTTTTATAGTGTTTGGCTTTGATAATTTCACATGGGACTGTGGGAGGCAGTTTGATGTGCAAGCCATGAAGCATTTTTCTTTAATTAATTTATAAGCTTTTACTCTCCCAATATGTGTGATATTGGTATTTTCTTTTGCAAAATCAACTGGTGGTGTGGGTCTATAACTTTAACAAGCACTCCCAGCATTATGATAACATCTAAATAAATACCTCCAAGTCAATGGTCTGTGGATGGTTCATCGTATTTGTAAATTGTAACACAGCCTCAACGGAATAATTCTATTACAATGTCAAAAGTCAACTCCAATATAGAATTGCCAGATGAAGTCAAACACGTTTTACTTTAATTTTTTATGTGTATTAACATACTTCCGTTTAAGTTGCTTTAGTCCTCAGATATTGGGGCTTAGTGTTATGCAATTGGGAATTTGACTGTTCGTATATATTTTTCATGGCCGATTCGACCTCTTGCATTACAACTATTGTTTAATATTGAACTTAACCGTCAACTGCCAAATAAATGTCAATGAGGCCTAAAATCACATAGGAAACCTGAGTCAACTGCCAAGAGCATTATAATAGCTTTGGCCCCTCAGTTTCAACCAGAAGAGATGTAGCGGACAAACTTTCTACATCTCCCAGGCAAATAGCATGCCCTGTATCTCAAGAATGACAATAGAAGAACTAAGCCCCAGAATGCAAGTATCTAAGCTAAGGTAACAGTGCCAATTGGCCTGTGCAATAGGTTGGATGGTAACAAGACAACAGAACAATGCACTTGTTTTGTACCTCCTGTTATTCCCATGTTACATACAATAACTTCCAAAAGGCATTTATCAAAGTGAATTTGGAAACCTTTCTTAACATACAAGCGGGTCTTTTTCCACTACTTCCAAATCTTAGACTTCATCCAACCAGATTTAACAGGATCTTACTGATAATGTTACTCAACAAAATCAAAGCGCATAAATAGGTACATTACCGCTGAGTAGATGCAAGGATTTTGAGAACTTCATTAATTCTATAAGACTAATGGATGGTTGAGATCTAATGGTACAAAAATGTTCTCTACACCAAGAGAGGAAATTCCAAAAACAATATAAACAGAAAATTGAGAAGCAGCACATACCAGTTCTTGACATTACATATCAGTGTGACAAGCTTTCTCAGTAAACTAAAGAGCCCAACACCTAAGCAGCAACTAATTCCGATGAACTTCTAGACTCCAACCATGACTTGACTGCAACCTTTGTCGTCAAAAACCAGCCAGCCTTGTCTGGGGCCTCATGGAATGGCGCATTTAATTCCTTCAAATGTGATTCAAATACACTCGCAAGACCTTTGTCTGAATACTTATGTTTCCCATGTCCGGTATTAATTCCTAGCAATGGCGGAAGCTCCTCACCAGATTCTAATACCCGAGACAAGTCATTAATCCAAACATGTAATGCAGTCAGAGCTGCCCCAAGAGACAGACCCTTGAGATAGAGAGACCACTGGGTCTGAGACCTTGACTGTATACCTATGTATATCTGAAGTGTAAGCCCCAAGTCTAGTAGCTCACAGGCTCTCTCCAAGAGATCGAGGTTCACACAAAGATCAATCAAGCAATTGCAGTAAGCCTTCTTTACATCAGAACCAATTGAATTAAAAAGTTCTGATGCTCCCTTCTTAAAGTTATCACTGTTGTCTTGCTTCTCTACCAAAAGTCTTACCACATACCCAAGCTTTTCATCAGCCCTCTCAATGCAATTGGCAAGCTTACAAAGTTCTTCCTTCGGTGTTTGAGTCATCACATTCAGGAGACAACCACAGAAGCGCTCATCTGGCATTATGCCCAATTCTAGGAGTTGATTGAATATCCTGACAACATCATCTGTACGCTTTGCCTTCCCATAGCATTGGATGAGTGATGTCAAAATAAAGATATTAGGCTGAAAACCAGCTTCCAACATCTCATTTAACATTGTCTCTGCCTCTGTGACTTTCCCGCTACATGAATATATGGTAATCATGGATGAAAATGTCCAACTGTCAGGCTTCCAAGTTTCGGAACTCTTCATGTCTTTAAAAATCTCAACAGCTTCGTCAGCGTAACCAACATCAGCACACATAGCTAAAAGGGTATTATAAAGAATTATATTCAACTCCATTCCCTTCTCCTTCATCTCTCGATAAACGTTAAGAGCATCATCACCGTAGCGTGCTCTACCATAGGCCCTTAAAAGAGCTGCATAGGTTACCCAATTTGGTGAAAACTCCTTGTTGATCATCTCTCGGTAAATTTTCTTGGCCTGCCAAGGCCTTTTAGCTCTTCCCATAGCATCCAACAAAGTGTTATAAATAACCAGGTTTGGCTTAGCCCCTATAGCTTTCATTTCCTCATACACATTCAAGCACCCATCAAAATTCCCGGACTGCCCGTGAATTTTGATCAATGTTGAAAACGTCACTGGATCAATGCGCCATTTCGATGTCCTGGCTCGGTCATACAAACTGAAAGCCATGTCAACCTTACCGGAACGCCCATAGGCGTCAATCATAGCCGAATAGGTAACATCATCCGGATTACACCCAAAACTGGGCATCTTCTCAAACCACTCCACAGCCTTATCAGGCAAAGAGGACATCCTAGCACAACCAATCATAGTAGAAAAGGTAACATTATCAGGTTGAACACCTCTCTTGAGTAATTCATCAAACAGCTTCTCTGCCCTATCCAAATCCTTACCCTTCCTACACACTTTCAAAGTGACATTGTACAGAATCACCTCCCTCTTTGGTTTCAAATTCTGCTGAAAGTACTTGAGCGCAAGCAACGCATTTTCTGGATTGGCCATATTATTAAGCACAACCACTGCGTCTTGTTCCAAGATTCTATCACCTAAACCCTTTAAAGCTTCAAAAACATCATTTTCACTTGGACTGCAAGAGTTCAAATACTCGGCTACTTTGACTAAAGAAGCATACCTGGAATCGTAGGATTTCTGCCTGAGCTGCGAAGCTCTGGGGCTGCTGGGGTTGACCCAGATATAGCTTTTGGACAAAGACCCAGAATTTCTATTTTGGCGTTGAGGGCTTTCAACTTCTGGAACATTGGTGGGGGTCTGGGTTTCTTGTGCAACTGGTTCTTGTAAAGAAACATGGTTTATTTGAAGAGAGGTTCTTGCGTGGAGTGAAGGAAAACTGAGTTTCAGAGTGCGAAGACCAGAGCTTCCCAGTCTGAAACTTCTTGGGGAAGGGAGAGAATGGGAGGGAGTTTGGCGGTTAGGGAAGAGAGAAGAGGGTGAAGAGCATAAATGATAAGCCATTTATCCCTCTGTGTTTTGCTCACACTGTCTGTGAGTAGTGCATTCCAGGAGATAGGATAGGAGGAATTCCTATTTACAACAAGTATGCGGCGCTTCCAATATTTCACTGGGAACAAACTTATCCGTATCCCGTGAACATGTTTAGTTTGGGACCTAAAGAGACTGATTCACCAACCTGCTCTATGTTTTTTTCTTGGCTTATTATCACAAAACGTTCCTAAGGATTACGAAACTATCAAATTACATCTTTAATATTTTTTTGTGTCACTTATAGTCCTCAAGGTTAGTATGTGCAATCACAAATGGTCCCTGCCGTTAGGTTCTGTCAAAAACTCTGTTAGTTTGCTGACTTGGCATACATATATATCACAAAACATCCCTGAGGTTTACACACTTATCACAAATGGTCTCTAAGAATTTTTTATTTATTTATTTAAAATTCATAAAATTTTGGTTTTCTTTTTAAAATTATTTATAAATGAAAAAAATCATTTATAGAAGGATTTTAATCTTGAGGACCATTTATGAACCCTAAACCTTTAGTTTTTTTTCATTTTAAAATTTTATGAATTTTAAATTATTTTTTAAAAACTTCATTAGTTTGTTGATGTGGCATATATATGGAGCCAACATCTACAATAATATAGTGTCACATGTATTTAAAATTTAATATATATTTTAAAATAATTATAATTCATAAAATTTTAAAAAGAAAACAAAAATGTTATGAATTTTAAATTTAAAAAATTAAAAAAATTTCATAAGGACCATTTGTGATAGGTCTGTGAACCTCAAGGATGTTTTGTGATATACATATATGCCACGTCAGCAAACTAACAGAGTTTTTGACGGAACCTAACGGTAGGGACCATTTGTGATCATGCATACTAACCTTGAGGACCACGAATGACAAAAAAAAACATTAAGGATGTAATCTGATAATTTCATAAACCTTAGGGACGTTTTGTGATAATAAGGCTTTTTTTCTTTTCTGCTTCAACTTGTTTAGTTTGGTATAAAGTTGGTCCAATAAAAATTATATTGGTTTTGGTTGGCATAACAAGAAGAAGATAAGATGGAAGGAGCAGGCCACATGCCCACATGGGCTTCACTTGGAGAAGCAAGTTGGGCACCATGTCTAGATGGAACTGATTTTGACACTGCTTTTTGTACTAACAACACTTTAAAAATATTGTTTATCAAACATGGAGCTGCTTTACTTTACAGCTAATTATTTTCAAAGCACAGCAGAATCAACTTTTTTTTAAAGTGACAGCAATCCCAAACTGGGCCTTAGACTAGTAGCATTATGGGGTTTTTGGCTTTCGCTGACTTTTGTCTCTCTTTTTTTAAGCATAGCAAGAAGAGCAATTGAACAGACAGCTAACATGGTTAAACTAACAGACAAAGGCATTACATACATTTCTAAATTGATCCCTTATAATTCTCACTTTCAAATAGAGGTGTCAAACAGGCCGTGCCGGGCCGGCCCATCCCATTTAAACTCGTGCTTTTAACGTTTTCATATCGGGCCGGGCCGGCTCATTTAATTTATTAGGCCGTGCCGTGCCGGCCTATTTAGTAAAATCATTGATCCCGGCTCAGCCCAAAGCCCATGTCCATATTGAAACGGGCCGGGCCAGACTCGTGCCGTACGCGTGCTCGTGTGCTCGTGCCATATCGGGCCCAAGAACCAATCCATTTAATTTGAATTTTTTTCACTTTATTTTTTTTTCCCACTAGATAATTCAAATTATAAACATAAAAAATATAATTAAAGGCAAGAAATGATGAACTATTTGAAAACATTAATCAATCAAACATCCAAACAATATAAAATGGCGGAGGGCAAAAAGTGTCCAACTCCACAAAGTCTGCTTCAACTTTTCATCTTGAAACAACTTATTATTTTGTATGTGAAAAAATGTCTTGCTTTGATTATAAGAGAAACGTATATGTCATATGTACTGATTAGATATCAAGTCCAATGTTGTTTAAATAATTTATAGTTGATATGTTTAATTAATTAAAGACCTAAGTAATTTCCCTAAAATTAAAGACATCAAATATATATTTATGATTTTTTTTTTTAAAAAACATATAAACAATGACATTAGATGTCAAATTATTGCATTTTGACTTTTGAGAAAGAAAAAAATGTTAAGTGGGCCGTGCTTGGACTCGTGCCGTGCTTGAAGCGTGCTTGGGCCATAGGCCGGCCCGGTCCATTGGACCTCATTTTTTGATCCCGGCCCTGCCCAAGTTTTCGTGCCATGCCGAGTACGGCCCATTAATATTCGTGCTCGTGCAGTGCTGTGCCTCATTTAAAAGGACTAGACTCATGCCGTGCTGGACCGGCCCGTCTCGTTTGACACCTCTACTTTCAAAGACGATGATGAATGATATATCTCTTAGTTGTATATAAACAATTGAAATGGGTCAAACTAACCCCACAGAATTGGACTAGGGAAAATATTAGGAAGTAACAACTAACACACAACTAAGACATCAATGCAATAATGTGTGTTACTTCCTAATGTGTGTTATGGATTAAAATTTTAAGTGATATGAAATGAACAACTAACACACATTAGGAAGTAATTAAAGAAAAAGCATGTGCAGATGCAGTGCAGCAGTTGTGCAATGGAAACTTGTTCATTAATATTATTGCATTGATAATTGTAGCAGCAGCAACTTCATTCATCTTCATGTAATGTAGGTAGGTACAACGAATAATAACCTGATTGTGACTTAGTCCTCCACCACCACCACCACCGTCAACAACCAACTTTATTGATAACTTTTTTTCTCCTATAAACTAAACCAACACCGACACTGGACTGCTGCTAATTAAACATAAAATGACCCAAGATTGAAGATGATTTACATATATTTAATTTATGCCCCTGAAACTCCAAACCCAAATGAACTTGACCTCAACAATATTCCGCAGTGCACCATATCCATATCCTCCATATGGGAAGTCACATAACTGTGCAGCCTTGGGGATTTTCTTCACTGAAACAGTCAGAGCGGGCAACACAGTAGTTAGTATTGTAGCTCCTGCCACCGCCATAACTGCCGCACACAGGCCTTCCATAGTAACCATCATACTGAATGTATAGGGCTACTCCGCCATAGCCAGTCTGGCATGGCCCACCAGGATGCCCATGGTAACAATCCATACAGCACGCGTTCCCGTTCACTGGGTAACCGCCTACAGGAACACACGGAGGCCCACGGTTTGGTGGGGGAGTTTTAGGCTTCTCCTCCTTGGGTTTCTCCTCCTTAGGTTTCTCCTCCTTGGGTTTCTCCTCCTTGGGCTTCTCCTCCTTGGGTTTCTCTTTGATCTGAATGCACTTGATGGCTCCCCCACCTTTGCAGCGTATCCTGTCCCTTATCTTCTCTGGACTACAGCATACCACTTTGATGACCACCTGGTTTTGCTTCTCGTCGTATATCTGGTCTTGTATTTCTCTTGTTCACAAAATCCAATTCCACAACACACACATTTACTCAGTTTAATTACATGGAGGGAGTTATACAAAGGAAAAGATAGAGAGACTCACGAGGGAATTTGCAGAGAACTTTTTTGACCTTCTTATAGCATTTGTGACACTGAAGGTCCACCTTCAGCACCATTATCGTCTCCTGTACAATTAGGGGACAATAAGCAAACTACAATTAAGAATTTCAGAAAAACAAACAAATAATAATATTATATACAAGAATCAAGATGGCTGCTGCTCCTGGACCAATTACCAACCTTTTCTTTTTCTGCCATGTCTCAGATCTGAACCTCAACTGAAATGATTGAATGGGACTGGAACTCACGGGAGCAAGATTTGATTTGATTCAAGATGTTTATTATGAGTTTATAAATTATGAGAAAGTGCTTGCTAAGAAAGAGTGGAAAGATGTGAGCACAATGTATTTCGTACACAAAGGTCCAATGGGATGCGAACACGTGGTTATTGGAGGTTGATTTCATTTCATGGTATGATCATTGAAGCTGTCGTTATATGAGGGTATTTGCATGTGCTGGCTTTGATTCTCCCTCCGAACTTTCCAACTTCCCAATATTATTTGGTAAATGGTCCTTAAACTTATACGCAATTTATATTTTGGTCCCTCAATTAAATTATTAATCCAAATAGTACATAAATTTTAATCGCTCATTTCATCCAACCGTCTAATTTTCTGTTTAACATAACCAAATTTTAGGATAAATACGACTTTTCATAATTAACAACTAAAATAAGGTTAAAATAAATAAAAAATTAGAAAATAATTGAAGAAAATGAGAAAAAATAATAAAAGTAATCTCCTGCATCTAAAACCATCGCAGCAGGGTCCTTGGCGTACCGTATAGCTCCCAAGAGCTCGGCCCGGATGGTGTTTCGGTTATCCAAGGTCTCATTCATATACTTTCTCAACCCTATTGCATCCATTCGCTCACAAAATGCCACCAACTCTGGCCGAGGAGGAACTGAATCCGACTGAAGACTCGTACCAAGCTCAACTGTGTTCCGGTTCGGAGGGTTTGATGAAGAAGGGTCCTTTACCATCTGGGTCGACGAAATTGATGAAGAAGGTGGGTCCTTTGTTATCTGGGTTGGTGTTTTGGTCTCTTCCGTTATCTGGAGCAATGTCAACGATGACAAAGACGGATCTTCTGCTATCTGCGTCGGTAAATTAGACGAAGAAGACGGGTCCTTTGGTATCTGACATGAAGAAGAAGAAGGGTCTTGTGGTTTATGAGATGGAGGGTTTTATGAGATGAGGTAATATCTAACTCTTGGATGAAAAATTGAAGTTCGTGTCTTTAGATATCTTTTGACGGTATCGTAATGGGAAGTCTGTTAGTTTTTCCTCCCTGGCCTTTCTCTTATTTTTCATTTCTTTTCTGAATTCTCAATTGCTGAACCATTGCGACAGGCATTGGTAAAAATTGGTTTCTCGCTGGACTCTCCCGCTTTCTACACAGTCTGTGAGGTATACCATCTGCTTTCTACGTAAAATGACTCTAATAATATTATCCTTTTGGTTGTGCGCTGGTCTGCTGTGATGAATGTTTGATTTACTCACCACCCCCCTGGGAAAAGAAATCAAAAGGCTGTATGGCAGATGGTTTGATAAGGCTGATATAGCTAATTCTTTTTCCTCTTAATTGTGCAGAGCTTTGATCAAAAGAAGAAAGGAATGTTCCGACTAGATGACTTCATATCTCTTTGTATATTTTTGCAGTCTGCTCTCATACGAAAGAGAGGGAGTTTTTATTTCATTTTTCAATATTTATTTATTTTTAACAAACGAAATGACCAATTTGCCCTCATATTTAATAGTAACATTGACAGAATGTAACGGTAGAACCAATAGAGCGATTAAAATAGAGTTTATGTACCATTTGGACTAATAATTTAATTAAGGGACCAAAATGTAAATCGCATACAAGTTTGAGGACCATTTGAATAATTTACCTAATATTTGAGTAAATCGCATACAAATTAAATAGAGTTATTTGCATCCTAATCTAATCATAATTGAGTGCTTACAGACAGTTTGGCCTGCCTCTTCCTGCCAACATTATTTCAAAGACACCCTCAAAGCAAAGTAAAATTATCTTCTAAGGTAGTACATATATGATAATGGTCAAGTCTCTCAAGTACATACATGCCACGTGGAGATTCCTCCAGTTCTTCTACCTAGTAAAGAGGCAAAGAGGGTGTTTGTAACAAGTCATAAGAAGTGGGGACAAAGATTAGGCAGGTTCCATGCATGCCTCACAAACTTTTCTGGTGCAGACAATTCTCATCAATAATTCTACGAAGGAAAGAGAAATTATACAATAGTACAGTACTATCACGTGGCACTGTTAGGTGGTAGTACGCATCAATTGCATAATGATATGCAGCGTGGATGTCTTTTAAAAAAGAGAATATTGTTGTAAACTAAAGAGAAATTGGAGAGGGAATTGAGATAGAGAAAGCATAGAAATCTGATGTTTTTCATTTTATTCATTTCTATCGTCTACAACAAAGGAGGAAGCCTACTTATATGCAAATTCTGTTGGCTTCCTGTGAATATGCAATGACATGGATTCCACTTCCACAATACTTTCATTATGATGTTCTTCAATCAATTAGGTAGTGGGCTCTACCATTTTGGGATCCATCTTTGACTTTACAACACTCCCCCTTGGAGACCACAAATGGTATGGAATATGCCTCGTTAAAACATTGCCAGTAAAAACCCAGTGGGACAAAAAAAAGTGGTCGAAGGGAAAAAGAGTACATAACCAGGTGTAACATAAAAATTCTGTGTATATCAACACGCGTGCGACACTGCCTCGTTAAAACATTGCCATGAAAAATTCAGTGGGATAAAAACCTGGACGAAGGAAAAAGAGTACAGTGTTTGAAGATCTTTATTGATAGCACGCTCCCCCTGATGCTTGGCAAAATATCTTTAAGCCATACTATTGATCATCTTTCTGAATATCATAGTTGACACTGCTTCTGTGAGTTAAACTTGGGCGACACTGCTTCGTTAAAACCTTTCCAGGAAAAACCCAGTGGAATAAAAACCTGGATGAAGGAAAAAGAGTACAGTGTGTGAAGGTCTTTATTAATAGCACACTCCCCCTGATGAATATTTCCCCCTAAAAACTTCATGACTAACTTTTTCCAGTAAGCGACCATCGAAATTTCCAGAGTCCGCATATCCAATAACACTTGGGCTATTAGTAAGTTTACTCGAAAAGAACATGCCCGTATATGATGTCATGCGGAGATAGCATCAAATATGCCTCACATCATCCCAAAGTGGTGGTGATGGAGCTGAGCTCTATCCAGTCTAGTATACTTCCGGAAAAACATTTAAGTGTCCAACGGATAATCCTCAAAAAAGTGCTTCAATACTTTCTTAGTATAAGCAAAAAATCTCATTGGCACAACGCTCGATCGTTAGGTCGAGATAAATATTTCTTAAACTCTTCAGAAGCTTTAATGTGTTGCAAACATATTTTAATCAATGTACTCACTGAGGCAATTTATGCACATTAGTATTGAGTACAGATTTTGTGCTTCAGGCACATGTCCTTCAGGGACTTGCTTCATGCAATTTCAATCCTTTCAAGGATTTTGTTTAAAGGAATTAAACTTTATGACACATTATATAGCTTTAACCCAGATATTTATAAATCTTTAGGGAATCATTTCTGGTGATATGCTCCGTGCATTTAATAACCCTTAAAGATAACATGTTGGTCTCCGTAAATGTACAATAAGGGGGCACAATTGAATATGTAAATATGGAGAAAACCCAACGTTCCTTGTTTCTGCCAGAAACATTGTGTCATACAAATTAGGTATATTCCATTTTATTCCGAATGCCCAAGTATAACTTTCAGTATTAACATCTTTTGGGGTTCGTACTGTGGGTTTGTTATTTCACGTTCATTCTTGTCACACCCCGGACCGGCTCCGCAGTAGCAGGATATTGTCCGCTTTGGGCCTGGCTACATTCTCAACAGCCCGCACGGTTTTGTTTCTGGGAGCTCACGAAGCAACTTCCCAGGGTGGTCACCCATCTTGGGATTGCTCCAGCCTCCAACTCGCTTAACTTCGGAGTTCCTACGAACCCAAAGCCAGTGAGCTCCCAAAAGGCCTCCCACTATATTGATGCGAGGTGTGCCATATAAGGCACATCACCCCCTCTCCATTTGGTCGATGTGGGATCTCACAATTCTCATCTATAATGGAATTGCCTCATTCCATTTTGGCCAATGATATTGTCGACATTTGATAATTGAACGTGGTTCCAATCAACGCAGCCCATTGATGATTTGAGTAGCTACTCCAAAATCAAAATTTGTAATTCATCAATTCATGGTCCCACCATTCTCATGTGCATTGCGCATACATCAATTATAAGCATTTCTTTGCTTTTGAGTACCCAAGCCACTGCATGGGGCTTTTATTATGTGAGAATGTGGATTATAACCTCCAATAGAGCGTTATTTTATAGTAGGGCGTGGATAATCTCCATTTAGGGAGTTGGAACATTTAGAACCCATATATCTGTCATGCTGCAGGCATGCCACAGATTAATACATACATGTCAATTAATTTCTGGGACTTTAACCCATATAATTTGCTACGCATTAGGCATGCACAATATCAATATTGACATGTCAAAGGATTGTCCTTTTGGGACTTCAATCCACATCATTTGCTACACAACAGGCGTGCATCATATTGATCACTGCTATACCCATATTTTGTTCTTATGAGACTTTAATCTGTGCAGTGTATTATCAATGTATCCAACTTGCAATCTGTAAAATTTGCATTAATAATTCATGGATACATACAAGCCATTCTTTTGGAACGGACTTATCTCCCCATTTGGTTACCTTTCAAGATAAAATATCAAATAAGTATATAAGCATAAAATAACACAAGTATTGCTTACATCCTTAGGTGGGAGAAACTTTTCTCAAGTATCATTCAAGCTTGTATCGGCCCAGTAAATATAAAGTAGCGCTTGATGATCTAGTTATATCCTGCAAGAGCAAAAGTCACAATTCTTCTCTTTGTCAAAAACAAATAACCCTCAGAGTTAGGATCACTGCATGGATTCTTTCTTTGGATGTTCATTCTAAAGAAATAAAATCCCTTATGAACAGAGAGTTATAAAAAGAAAGAAAAGATACAAAAATTGTGATATTGATTGCAAGGTAAGGTAAGCAATCAGGTGAGGAAGCTGATGAGAGCAGACAACAAACTCTCATTTCTCCTAGTCTAGAAGAACTTCAGGAGATTAGAGCATGTGGTCGCCTTCACAGTTCCCCGATGTAGCTGAAACGTGATCAGGGATAGTCTCGCTTTATGAATGGATGATCAGAGATAGTCTTGCTTCTTAAGCACATTGAGTGCTCACTGATATGAAAAACAAGTGGATATCGCATATCTAGATCTGCAAAGAAAATTTCGTTAGTAACACATTTATACACAAATAAGAGGAATAGGTAGAACCGGTGAATTTCAAATTAACCATAGAAAAATTGCGAGATTCTCGGGGTGCTTTTGAAAAAATAGCTTCATGAAATCCGCAAAGCAAGATTAGCTTTGACGAAAATAATACTTGAAAACGCCGAAAGTGCCGACAAACATTATTAGAGGCAACATGAAGTTTTGGAATCTGGGAAAGAAAAAAGAGAATATGGGAATCTGAGATAATATTAGGATCCTGGAAACTGTAGCCATATTTCCTCCTATAGATATTGCCTTTGCAAAACTTGATTGGAGCAACTGCGTTTCAACTCAACTTCCTTCATTTTCTGAAACTTTAGTTTTTCTAAGACTTTCTTCTAAACCTTCTTAAAATGGCTTCCTCTTCTTCCTGCCCAAATTATTTCAATTTAAATGATGCTCCCACACCAACCAATGACGCCAAAGTTTGGCGTCCATCCTTTGTATCCCAAAATCGTCATCTCACAGTTAATGATTCTATGATGATGAATGATGCTACTGCTGTCATAGTAGCTAGGAATTTCATTACTCCAATGGATGAAATATTGTTAACAGGGAGGTCTGAGGAAGAGGCTATTGATGACTCAATGGCTTCTAGCATTCAGAGTGCTGCTTCTGTTTCTAACATGGCTGATCGTTTGCGTGCCAGAGCAAACGAAGTTCAGAAGCTAACAACTGAAAATTCGTCTCTTCAAAGAATGCTTCATGAGTCTCAACAGGAGGTTGAGAAACTTAAAGGAGAGAATAATGCCTTGTTGAAATTGGTGAGTTCGTACTCCGTTGATACACTGAGAAGGCTAGACATGCTGCAGGTCTCCAATGAAAGAATTTTGGGAGACCACGAGAGGCTCATGGCTAAGCTTAAGAGGCGCCGTCCTCTTCCTTCAGAGGCTTCCAGAACATAATGTAAATTTATAGATTTTACAGGGTCTGCACCTTCATTGCAGGTGGAAAAAATCTATCTGTTATATGCTCCTTTCCTGTTATAATAATTACGCACATTCTTAAACTTGTCCCTGTGGTTTTTACGTCTTTTCAAAATAACGGTTTGGAACCTTGTGCTTATAAGTTCAAATAACCACATCGACTCTCCCAAATTTCATATTTCAACGTATGTGAGCCCGTAACTTCTGGCCTGGGCTAAACACAAACTCAGAATTTATTCGCCCTTTTCAAATGGACATGAAATATGGATTGAGTAAAAGCCACGCTAATATAGTAGTGAAGAGCATTAACTACTATATACCCACAACTTCAAGTTCAGGATCTCTCATATATTTGGATCTATGGGCTTCCGGCCCAGATATAATAAAATATGTGAGGAGCCTCAATTCATCATTTGAGGTTTATATTGATATTATCCATTTCGCGGTGTATTCTTAACAACCGGAGTTCACAAAATATATTTCTTCCTTGAGGTGTCGATTATAACAAAATCGAACTTTTTTAAATTCATAATATTCTTATGCCAAAAAAATATGTGGCGTACCACAATTTGCAATAATACCTCAAGGGTTGTCCATTTAACTATTGGAACTTTAGGTTCTCAACATTGTTAGATTTTGAACTTCAGGCCAAAGTCACATATTCTTATGGTATGGACATTCAATCCCCTTAGATTTTGAACTTCAGGCCAAAGTCACATATTCTCATGGTATGGACATTCAATCCCCTTAGATTTTGAACTTCGGGCCAAAATCACATATTCTCATGGTATGGACATTTTTACAATTTTTTGTACATATTTTTGGACTTCAAGCCCTTACATAATTGTCCATATTTTGAGGAACTTCTGGCATCTCATTTAATTGCTCATCCATGAGTTTAAGGAACTGCAGGTTCCCTTTTGTATATAGTGACGGTTTACCCAAAATGGTTAATATTTATGCATATGTCACTATTCATGTATACGGTACTATTCATCAAGTCATTAATACATATCTATTCATGTGTACAATACATTTGCCAGTACAATTATTATTCATGTGTACGGCACTTTTAACCAATACGGTACTGTTACATCATCAAGGAACTCTAGGTCATTATTTACATGTCAAGGATCAAGGATCTTCAAGTCCGATCTCTTGTTTACAAGTATAGTACCGGAGAGACTGCCAGCTCTCATATCATTATCATCATCAAGGATCTTCAGGTCCTGATGTAATTGTATGATGAGGATCAAGGAACTTCTGGTCCTGATTTGCATACTATAAAAACTCATCATACCACACAATTAATCCATAAAATAAATTGCTTGTAAATAAATTACTGGTAAATAAATTACTGGTATGGACGATAAACCCGCACCATACTTTAAATAAATGTAAATGTGCGGTAAAATAAATTCATAAATTAAATTGTTTGCTGTATGGACGTTAATCCCGCACCATACCTTAAATAAAATTAAATGTGCGGTAAAGTAAATTCATAAAGTATGAGGGTTAATTCCACATCATATTTTAAGTAAAAGTAAATGTGCGATAAAGTAAACGTGCTTGTATGGGCACTAATTCTGATCCATACATTTAAATAAAAGTATAGGCATGGACGATAAACCCGCGCCACCCTTTTAAATAGATATTGTTGTATGGGTAATAAATCTACACCATACAGTAAATAAAATAAATATAGGGATAAAGCCACCACTAAAAATATAAGAGGGTGAAACCGACAATTATTTATGGGTTCTTAGCAACACCAAGATCAAATAATATATATGCTGTCAACTGGAATTGCCTCCTTTTTTTTCTTCTTTTTTTTTTCCGGTGGAATTCCTCTCAAAACTAGAGGAAATAGGAAACAATATAATATTATTACATTAATATATGTAACTAGAAAAGTTGAGACAAACCATAGTGTTAGTCTGCCTTCACGTTTGTCTGCTCCATAATTTCGTAAATAAAATGGATGAACATGAACCTGCACAAGTTCCTCCTGTACACCTTTACTTGCTTTTTATGATCAATATAATTATATAATATTAAAGATAAAATAGGATAAAGAAAAGCAGAGGACTTATCTCTTTTCCTCAAACCCACTGCTTCCACTTGCCTGATCTGACTTACAGATCTTTGACAAAAACTATGTTCTAGAAACCTGCTTGAATACAGCAATCTTGTAGCCCAGGTAACACCCACTGAGTTGGACTCTAGCTATTATGACTTCTCCATAGACTCAGCTTCAAACCGGTTTTGGTCAACAGTGAACCGAAAGTTCTGCCAACAGTTATGAACTGTTCCAAGGCGTAGGAGGGTTTTTCATCCAATTCCTCCATGTCTGAGTGCTGCGCAGAATGCCTTTGCTTGATCGGTTTGTGGCCTTTTCTTCTTCCTCTATGTTTGTAGACATGTTTTAGAGAGGGCTATACTCTCTGCTACAGTTAAGAGGTTGATTGCTGGAAATTTGAGAAAGAAATGTATTAAAGCAGATGGAATTCATCCGATAATTCAGCTGGTATTTTTGAAAGCGAATTCGTGCTGATAACGTGTTGTAAACTAAAGAGAAATTGGAGAGGGAATTGAGATAGAGAAAGCATAGAAATCTGATGTTTTTCATTTTATTCATTTCTATCGTCTACAACAAAGGAGGAAGCCCACTTATATGCAAATTCTGTTGGCTTCCTATGAATATGCAATGACATGGATTCCACTTCCACAATACTTTCATTATGATGTTCTTCAATCAATTAGGTAGTGGGCTCTACCATTTTGGGATCCATCTTTGACTTTACAAAAAATATCAACTTTTTTTTCTTTTTTGTTTTTATTTTAAGAAATAAAAAAACAAACCCCAAGCCCCACTATTCTGGAAAAAAGGACGACTTTTGCAGCTATGGATAGAGGTAAACAACCATCCTTGATCTGTGTTATGCA
>NC_047653.1:230650-278364 GCF_902201215.1 Prunus dulcis | reverse complement strand
ACTTGATGGCTCCCCCACCTTTGCAGCGTATCCTGTCCCTTATCTTCTCTGGACTACAGCATACCACTTTGATGACCACCTGGTTTTGCTTCTCGTCGTATATCTGGTCTTGTATTTCTCTTGTTCACAAAATCCAATTCCACAACACACACATTTACTCAGTTTAATTACATGGAGGGAGTTATACAAAGGAAAAGATAGAGAGACTCACGAGGGAATTTGCAGAGAACTTTTTTGACCTTCTTATAGCATTTGTGACACTGAAGGTCCACCTTCAGCACCATTATCGTCTCCTGTACAATTAGGGGACAATAAGCAAACTACAATTAAGAATTTCAGAAAAACAAACAAATAATAATATTATATACAAGAATCAAGATGGCTGCTGCTCCTGGACCAATTACCAACCTTTTCTTTTTCTGCCATGTCTCAGATCTGAACCTCAACTGAAATGATTGAATGGGACTGGAACTCACGGGAGCAAGATTTGATTTGATTCAAGATGTTTATTATGAGTTTATAAATTATGAGAAAGTGCTTGCTAAGAAAGAGTGGAAAGATGTGAGCACAATGTATTTCGTACACAAAGGTCCAATGGGATGCGAACACGTGGTTATTGGAGGTTGATTTCATTTCATGGTATGATCATTGAAGCTGTCGTTATATGAGGGTATTTGCATGTGCTGGCTTTGATTCTCCCTCCGAACTTTCCAACTTCCCAATATTATTTGGTAAATGGTCCTTAAACTTATACGCAATTTATATTTTGGTCCCTCAATTAAATTATTAATCCAAATAGTACATAAATTTTAATCGCTCATTTCATCCAACCGTCTAATTTTCTGTTTAACATAACCAAATTTTAGGATAAATACGACTTTTCATAATTAACAACTAAAATAAGGTTAAAATAAATAAAAAATTAGAAAATAATTGAAGAAAATGAGAAAAAATAATAAAAGTAATCTCCTGCATCTAAAACCATCGCAGCAGGGTCCTTGGCGTACCGTATAGCTCCCAAGAGCTCGGCCCGGATGGTGTTTCGGTTATCCAAGGTCTCATTCATATACTTTCTCAACCCTATTGCATCCATTCGCTCACAAAATGCCACCAACTCTGGCCGAGGAGGAACTGAATCCGACTGAAGACTCGTACCAAGCTCAACTGTGTTCCGGTTCGGAGGGTTTGATGAAGAAGGGTCCTTTACCATCTGGGTCGACGAAATTGATGAAGAAGGTGGGTCCTTTGTTATCTGGGTTGGTGTTTTGGTCTCTTCCGTTATCTGGAGCAATGTCAACGATGACAAAGACGGATCTTCTGCTATCTGCGTCGGTAAATTAGACGAAGAAGACGGGTCCTTTGGTATCTGACATGAAGAAGAAGAAGGGTCTTGTGGTTTATGAGATGGAGGGTTTTATGAGATGAGGTAATATCTAACTCTTGGATGAAAAATTGAAGTTCGTGTCTTTAGATATCTTTTGACGGTATCGTAATGGGAAGTCTGTTAGTTTTTCCTCCCTGGCCTTTCTCTTATTTTTCATTTCTTTTCTGAATTCTCAATTGCTGAACCATTGCGACAGGCATTGGTAAAAATTGGTTTCTCGCTGGACTCTCCCGCTTTCTACACAGTCTGTGAGGTATACCATCTGCTTTCTACGTAAAATGACTCTAATAATATTATCCTTTTGGTTGTGCGCTGGTCTGCTGTGATGAATGTTTGATTTACTCACCACCCCCCTGGGAAAAGAAATCAAAAGGCTGTATGGCAGATGGTTTGATAAGGCTGATATAGCTAATTCTTTTTCCTCTTAATTGTGCAGAGCTTTGATCAAAAGAAGAAAGGAATGTTCCGACTAGATGACTTCATATCTCTTTGTATATTTTTGCAGTCTGCTCTCATACGAAAGAGAGGGAGTTTTTATTTCATTTTTCAATATTTATTTATTTTTAACAAACGAAATGACCAATTTGCCCTCATATTTAATAGTAACATTGACAGAATGTAACGGTAGAACCAATAGAGCGATTAAAATAGAGTTTATGTACCATTTGGACTAATAATTTAATTAAGGGACCAAAATGTAAATCGCATACAAGTTTGAGGACCATTTGAATAATTTACCTAATATTTGAGTAAATCGCATACAAATTAAATAGAGTTATTTGCATCCTAATCTAATCATAATTGAGTGCTTACAGACAGTTTGGCCTGCCTCTTCCTGCCAACATTATTTCAAAGACACCCTCAAAGCAAAGTAAAATTATCTTCTAAGGTAGTACATATATGATAATGGTCAAGTCTCTCAAGTACATACATGCCACGTGGAGATTCCTCCAGTTCTTCTACCTAGTAAAGAGGCAAAGAGGGTGTTTGTAACAAGTCATAAGAAGTGGGGACAAAGATTAGGCAGGTTCCATGCATGCCTCACAAACTTTTCTGGTGCAGACAATTCTCATCAATAATTCTACGAAGGAAAGAGAAATTATACAATAGTACAGTACTATCACGTGGCACTGTTAGGTGGTAGTACGCATCAATTGCATAATGATATGCAGCGTGGATGTCTTTTAAAAAAGAGAATATTGTTGTAAACTAAAGAGAAATTGGAGAGGGAATTGAGATAGAGAAAGCATAGAAATCTGATGTTTTTCATTTTATTCATTTCTATCGTCTACAACAAAGGAGGAAGCCTACTTATATGCAAATTCTGTTGGCTTCCTGTGAATATGCAATGACATGGATTCCACTTCCACAATACTTTCATTATGATGTTCTTCAATCAATTAGGTAGTGGGCTCTACCATTTTGGGATCCATCTTTGACTTTACAACACTCCCCCTTGGAGACCACAAATGGTATGGAATATGCCTCGTTAAAACATTGCCAGTAAAAACCCAGTGGGACAAAAAAAAGTGGTCGAAGGGAAAAAGAGTACATAACCAGGTGTAACATAAAAATTCTGTGTATATCAACACGCGTGCGACACTGCCTCGTTAAAACATTGCCATGAAAAATTCAGTGGGATAAAAACCTGGACGAAGGAAAAAGAGTACAGTGTTTGAAGATCTTTATTGATAGCACGCTCCCCCTGATGCTTGGCAAAATATCTTTAAGCCATACTGTTGATCATCTTTCTGAATATCATAGTTGACACTGCTTCTGTGAGTCAATCTTGAGCGACACTGCCTCGTTAAAACCTTATCAGGAAAAACCCAGTGGGATAAAAAACCTGATGAAGGAAAAAGAGTACAGTGTAAGAAGGTCTTTATTAATACCATGCCCCCCTGATGAATATCTCCCCCTGAAAACTTCATGACTAACTTTGTTCCAGTAAACGACCATATAAAAATTCTTAAAGTGTCCAACGGATAATCCTCATAAAAATGCTTCAATACTTTCTTAGTATAATGCTTGATCTTTCAGTCGAGACAAATATTTCTGGAACTCTTGAAAAACTTTAATGTGTTTGCAAACATATTATAATCAATATACTCACTGAGGCAATTTATGTACATTAACATTGAGTATAGAGGGGCACAGGTCATTCAGGGACTTGCTTTATGCAATTTCAATCCTTTCAAGGATTTTGTTTAAAGGGATTAAACTTTATGACACATTATATAGCTTTAACCCAGCTATTTATACATCTTTAGGGAATCGCTTCTGGCGATATGCTCCGTGCATTTAATAACCCTTAAAGATAACATGTTGGTCTCCATAAATGTGCAATAAGAAGGCACGATTGTATTTGTAAATAAGGAGAACCTCAACATTCCTTGTTTCTATCAGAAACATTGTGTCATATAAATTGAGTATATTCCTTTTTTATTCCGAACACCCAGGTATAACTTTCAGGGTTAACATCTTTTAGGGTTCCTACTATGGGTTTGTTCCTTCACGTTCATTCTCATATGTAATGGAATTGCCTCTTTTCCATTTTTGGCCAATGATATTGTCGACATTTAATAATAGAATGTGGTTCCAATCAACGCATCCCGTGGTTCCAATTGCCCATTGATGATTTGAGTAGCTACTCCAAATAAAAAAATTGTCATTCATCAATTCATGATCCCACCATTCTCATGTGCATGCGCATGCATCAATTATAAGCATTTCTTTGCTTTTGGGTACCCAAGCCACTCAAGGGGCTCTTATTGTCTCTTTCTAAACAGACATCTCTTATAGGATGAATTATGTGAGAATGTGGATCTTAACCTCCAATGGAGCCTTATTTTATAGTAGGGCGTGGATAATCTCCATTTAGGGAGTTGGAACATTTAGAACTCATATATCTGTCATGCTGCAGGCATGCCACAGATTAATACATACATGTCAATTAATTTCTGGGACTTTAACCCATACAATTTGCTACGCATTAGGCATGCACAATATCAATATTGACATGTCAAAGGATTGTCCTTTCGGGACTTCAATCCACATCATTTGCTACGCAACAGGCGTGCATCATATTGATCACTGCTATACCCATATTTTGTTCTTATGGGACTTTAATCTGTGCAGTGTATTATCAATGTATCCAACTTGCAATCTGTAAAATTTGCGTTAATAATTCATGGATACATACAAGCCATTCTTTTGGAACGGACTTATCTCCCCATTTGGTTACCTTTCAAGATAAAATATCAAATAAGTATATAAGCATAAAATAACACAAGTATTGCTTACATCCTTAGGTGGGAGAAACTTTTCTCAAGTATCATTCAAGCTCGTATCGGCCCAGTAAATATAATGTAGTGCTTGATGATCTAGTTATATCCTGCAAGAGCAAAAATCACAATTCTTCTCTCTGTCAAAAAACAAATAACCCTCAGAGTTAGGATCACCGCATGGATTCTTTCTTCGGATGTTCATTCTAAAGAAATAAAATCCCTTATGAACAGAGAGTTATAAAAAGAAAAAAAGATACAAAAATTGTGATATTGATTGCAAGGTAAGGTAAGCAATCAAGGAAGGAAGCTGGTGGGAGCAGACAACAAGCTCTCATTTCTCCTAGTCTAGAAGGACCTCAGGAGATTAGAGCATAAGGTCGCCTTCACAGTTCCCTGATGTAGCGAAAACGTGATCAGGGATAGTCTCGCTTTCTGAATGGATGATCAGAGATAGTCTTGCTTCTCGGGCATATTGAGTGCTCACTGATAAGAAAAACAAGTAGATATCGCATCACTAGGTATGGAGAAAACTGGATGTCTTCTGCAAAGAAAATTTCGTTAGTAACACATTTATACACAAATAAGAGGAATAGGTAGAACCGGTGAATTTCAAATTAACCATAGGAAAATTGCGAGATTCTCGGGGTACTTTTGAAAAAATAGCTCCGTGAAATCCGTAAAGCAAGATCGGCTTTGACGAAAATAATACTTGAAAACGCCGAAAGTGCCGACAGGCATTATTAGAGGCCGCGTGAAGTTTTGGAATCTGGGAAAGAAAAAGATAATATGGGGATCAGAGAAGATATTGGGATCCTGGAAATGTTGCCACATTTTCGTCTATAGATATTGCCTTTGCAAAACTTGATTGGAGCAACTGCGTTTCAACTCAACTTCCTTCATTTTCTGAAACTTTAGTTTTTCTAAGACTTTCTTCGAAACCTTCTTAAAATGGCTTCCTCTTCTTCCTGCCCAAATTATTTCAATTTAAATGATGCTCCCACAACAACCAATGACGCCAAAGTTTGGCGTCCATCCTTTGTATCCCAAAATCGTCATCTCACAGTTAATGATTCTGTGATGATGAATGATGCTACTGCTGTCATAGTAGCTAGGAATTTCATTACTCCAATGGATGAAATGTTGTTAACAGGGAGGTCTGAGGAAGAGGCTATTGATGACTCAATGGCTTCTAGCATTCAGAGTGCTGCTTCTGTTTCTAACATGGCTGATCGTTTGCGTGCTAGAGCAAACGAGGTTCAGAAGCTAACAACTGAAAATTCGTCTCTTCAAAGAATGCTTCATGAGTCTCAACAGGAGGTTGAGAAACTTAAAGGAGAGAATAATGCCTTGTTGAAATTGGTGAGTTCGTACTCCGTTGATACACTGAGAAGGCTAGACATGCTGCAGGTCTCCAATGAAAGAATTTTGGGAGACCACGAGAGGCTCATGGCTAAGCTTAAGAGGCGCCGTCCTCTTCCTTCAGAGGCTTCCAGAACATAATGTAATTTTATAGATTTTACAGGGCCTGCACCTTCATTGCAGGTGGAAAAAATCTATCTGTTATATGCTCCTTTCCTGTTATAATAATTGCGCACATTCTTAAACTTGCACCTGTGGTTTTTACGTCTTTTCAAAATGACGGTTTGGAACCTTGTGCCTTATAGGTTCAAATAACCACATCGACTCTCCCAAATTTCATATTTCAACGCATGTGAGCCCGTAACTTCTGGCCCGGGCTAAACACAAACTCAGAATTTATTCGCCCTTTTCAAATGGACATGAAATATGGATTGAGTAAAAGCCACGCTAATATCACAATATAGTAGTGAAGAGCATTAACTACTATATACCCACAACTTCAAGTTCAGGATCTCTCATATATTTGGATCCATGGGCTTCCGGCCCAGATATAATAAAATATGTGGGGAGCCTCAATTCATCATTTGAGGTTTATATTGATATTATCCATTTCGCGGTGTATTCTTAACAACCGGATTCACAAAATATATTTCTTCCTTGAGGTGTCGATTATAACAAAATCGAACTTTATTAAATTCATCATTCTCTTATGCCAAAGAAATATGTGGTGTACCACAATTTGCAATAATACCTCAAGGGTTGTCCATTTAACTGTTGGAACTTTAGGTTCTCAACATTGTTAGATTTTGAACTTCAGGCCAAAATCACATATTCTCATGGTATGGATATTCAATCCCCTTAGATTTTGAACTTCGGGCCAAAATCACATATTCTCATGGTATGGATATTCAATCCCCTTAGATTTTGAACTTCGGGCCAAAATCACATATTCTCATGGTATGGACATTTTTACAATTTTTTGTACATATTTCGGGACTTCAAGTCCTTACATAATTGTCCATATTTTGAGGAACTTCTGGCATCTCATTTAATTGCTCATCCATGAGTTTAAGGAACTGCAGGTTCCCTTTTGTATATAGTGACGGTTTACCCAAAATGGTTAATATTTATGCATACGTCACTATTCATGTATATAGTACTATTCATCAAGTCATGAATACATATCTATTCATGTGTACAGTACATTTGCCAGTACAGTTATTATTCATGTGTACGGCACTTTTAACCAATACGGTACTGTTACATCATCAAGGAACTCTAGGTCCTTATTTACATGTCAAGGATCAAGGATCAAGGATCTTCAAGTCCGATCTCTTGTTTACAAGTATAGTACCGGAGAGACTGCCAGCTCTCATATCATTATCATCATCAAGGATCTTCAGGTCCTGATGTAATTGTATGATGAGGATCAAGGAACTTCTGGTCCTGATTTGCATACTATAAAAACTCATCATACCACACAATTAATCCATAAAATAAATTGCTTGTAAATAAATTACTGGTAAATAAATTACTGGTATGGACGATAAACCCGCACCATACTTTAAATAAATGTAAATGTGCGGTAAAATAAATTCATAAATTAAATTGCTTGTTGTATGGACGTTAATCCCGCACCATACCTTAAATAAAATTAAATGTGTGGTAAAGTAAATTCATAAAGTATGAGGGTTAATTCCACATCATACTTTAAGTAAAAGTAAATGTGCGATAAAGTAAACGTGCTTGTATGTGCATTAATTCTGCTCCATACATTTAAATAAAAGTATAGGCATAGATGATAAACTCGCGCCACCCTTTTAAATAGATACTGTTGTATGGGTAATAAATCTACACCATACAGTAAATAAAATAAATATGGGGATAAAGCCACCACTAAAAATATAAGAGGGTGAAACCGACAATTATTTATGGGTTCTTAGCAACACCACGCTCAAATAATATATATGCTGTCAACTGGAATTGCCTCCTTTTTTTTCGGTAGAATTCCAGTCAAAACTAGAGGAAATAGGAAACAATATAATATTATTACATTAATATATGTAACTAGAAAAGTTGAGACAAACCATAGTGCTAGTCTGCCTTCACGTTTGTCTGCTCCATAATTTCGTAAATAAAATGGATGAAGATGAACCTGCACAAGCTCCTCCTGTACACCTTTACTTACTTTTTATGATCAATATAATTATATAATATTAAAAATAAAATAGGATAAAGAAAAACAGAGGACTTATCTTTTTTCCTCAGACCCACTGCTTCCACTTGACTGATCTGACTTACAGATCTTTGACAAAAACTATGTTCCAGAAACCTGCTTGAATACAGCAATCTCGTAGCCCAGGTAACACCCACTGAGCTGGACTCCAGCTATTATGACTTCTCCATAGACTCAGCTTCAAACCGGTTTTGGTCAACAGTGAACCGAAAGTTCTGCCAACAGTTATGAACTGTTCCAAGGCGTAGGAGGGTTTTTCATCCAATTCCTCCATGTCTGAGTGCTGCGCAGAATGCCTTTGCTTGATCGGTTTGTGGCCTTTTCTTCTTCCTCTATGTTTGTAGACATGTTTTAGAGAGGGCTATACTCTCTGCTACAGTTAAGAGGTTGATTGCTGGAAATTTGAGAAAGAAATGTATTAAAGCAGATGGAATTCATCCGATAATTCAGCTGGTATTTTTGAAAGCGAATTCGTGCTGATAACGTGTTGTAAACTAAAGAGAAATTGGAGAGGGAATTGAGATAGAGAAAGCATAGAAATCTGATGTTTTTCATTTTATTCATTTCTATCGTCTACAACAAAGGAGGAAGCCCACTTATATGCAAATTCTGTTGGCTTCCTATGAATATGCAATGACATGGATTCCACTTCCACAATACTTTCATTATGATGTTCTTCAATCAATTAGGTAGTGGGCTCTACCATTTTGGGATCCATCTTTGACTTTACAAAAAATATCAACTTTTTTTTCTTTTTTGTTTTTATTTTAAGAAATAAAAAAACAAACCCCAAGCCCCACTATTCTGGAAAAAAGGACGACTTTTGCAGCTATGGATAGAGGTAAACAACCATCCTTGATCTGTGTTATGCAATAGTACTTTTATTTGTCAATTGCTGTAGTTTTTTTTTTTAGTCTATTGCTGCAGTTTTTTTTTTCTTCGATTGTTGCAGGTAGGGCTAGGCATTCAAACTGGTAACCAGGTCAAACCGCCCAAATCAAACCGATGGTTGGGGTTGGTTTGGTTTTTTTTCAATTTTTTTTGGTCATCAGTTTGAATCCAAACCAAACCGAAATATATGGTTTGGTGTACGGTTTGCAATATTCAAAACCACGGTTTAACCAAACAAATCCGAAGATATTAAAAAAATATTATTATAAGAAATATATATATATAATACATAGTTTCAATCTTTTCTTTTTCATCTCTCTCAATCTCTCCGTTTGTGTTGTCTTCATCAGTCCCTCTCTCTCTATTTTTTTTTTCTCCTTCTTCTTATGTCTGTCTTCACTCCCTCTCCCTGTCTCCCTCTTCTTCTTTTTTCATTCTTCTTCTTCTTCTTCTCTCTCTCTTTTCTTTTTCTTCTTCTTCTTCTTCTTCTTCTCCATCTCTCCCTCTCTCTCTCTCTCTCTCTCTCTCTCTCTCTCTCTCTCTCTCTAAGAAAGCCAAAAAACTGAAACCGAACCAAACCAAACCAAACCACCAAGTCCGGTTAACTAAAGTGGTCAATTTTCATCAATTATGGTTTGGTTTCGGTTTTCAAAATAACCAAATCGAAACCTATGGTTCGGTGTTCAGGTTGAGCCCAAAACCAAACCAACCCAAACCTAGCCCAAGCCTAGTTGCAGGTTATACAGTTTGTTCTTCTTTTATATATATATATATATTTATTATTATTATTATTTCTATGTTTAATAAGATGATGTTGTGGGCAGTATTCATTGATGTTGAAAGTGACGAAGAAAACATAAGAGAAAAAGATCTAATGATTGTTAACCGTGTAGAAAATATTGATGAAGATTTGCTTGGAAGGGTTGTGTCCACTGAAGAGGAAGCTTATAATCTCTACAACAATTATGCTACGAGAGTTGGATTTAGTGTTCGGAGGGGACAAAAGAGATACAATACAAAAAAAGTTTTGCGGCAATTTAGTTATGGAAGAGAGTAGAGGGTGAAGGGCATAAATGATAAGCCATTTATCCCTGTGTTTTGCTCACACTGTCTGTGAGTAGTGCATTCCAGGAGATAGGATAGGAGGAATTCCTATTTGCTATGAGTAGAGGGTGAACAGTGCACGAAATTGCTGGATTTTTGCAAGTTAGAGAGAAAGCTTGCTCTCTAGGTGTAGGCTTTTTTGTTGAGTTTTGTTGGGTGGAAGAGACCTCATTTTATAGCCGCTGGAAACCATCACTTCCCAAGAAATCTTAATGGTTTCTACCCATTTTGGCCAAGCTTTTCCCTTCCTTTCTCATCTCCTTCCTTGACTTTTCCTTTTTTGATGAAATCCATTCTGCATATTTGCACCAGATCAGAGTTTGGAGCTCATGGCCTCCTTTTCCCGCAGCTGTCTCTATGGGAGACTTCCATTCCCAGCCATCTCTTTTATCGCTTTCTTCTTTTTTTTCCATGGCTAAGTCTTTTGCGGAAAGGAGCTGGGATATATATGCTGGTTCGAAGGGTGCTTTTTTCTCTTTGCTAATACCCCCTGGTTCCTTGGATGTTTTGGCTTTGAAACTTGCTCCCTCCACGTGCTAGAACCTCCCAGCAGCTTTGTTCAATGATCCTACAGACTTTCTCTACGTGGCTTCTATTTTCCAGCAAAGGGCTGAGGTTTTTTGTGGCTTATTTTGGGATTTTGTATGGGCCCAGGTGGCTCCTTGAGCAAGTGGGTTATTTTTGTTAAACATTGGGCTTTTGGTTGTGTCAATGGGCAATTTTGCTTGGGCTATTGGGCTATTTTTTCTCTCTTGTGCTCACCCACATGTTTGGGCTTAAGAAACGGGCTTGAGTCTCAAGGCTCCCAAGCAACCCTAGACCTTCCATTTCTCGGCCCATCAATGGGCCCCATGTTGATTCATTACCATCCATACCACAACCCGCTCAAGCAAGCCCTGGGCATTTGAGTGGCTTGGGCCCACTTAGGCTTGTAGCGTGGTCGTGTGTGAAATACGATTTCATGCTTGGCCTGGTATGTCACTTGGCATGTTTTGTTTATTTTATCATCCTTGGGAAGGGTTGCGATGTTCAATTTTAGCATGGGTTCGTAACTCATGCATATTTTATCTCAACTCCTAGCATGACAATTTTTTTTTTTTATAGCGTGGCACGTGAACTGTAACTCGCATGTGATGAATTTTTGTGCACTTCTCTTCACATCTTTTCTTAATAGAGCGTCGCTTTGGGCCAATAATTTATTCGGGCCAACCGTGAATTTTTTGGGTCTCAACAATTGTCTAATTCATCCAAGTATGAAATCAAATAACTTAGTGATTATATCATTCAATATGTACTCAATATGAACTAGGAGCCACTTGTGTATGTTGTTTGAAAGTTTGAGTGTTCTTTTTATTGAATTCTCTACATTTATGTAAATGATTTTGACATTTGTTCTGCGTTGGGTTATTGAGTTTTTCATGATGAATCCAACCATATAAAGAACATAAAATTTGGATCAACAGTTGGAAAGTTATAGGTAAAAAACGAGACAAAGGTTGAAACTGGAAAACATAGAAAGTTCATAAATTCCTCTATGACCGAAAAGTGCTACAGTACCTGGGTAAGTGATACAATGGTGATAAAGAAGTGATACAGTGGTGATAAAGTAGTGATAAAGCAGTGATACAATGGTGAGAAAGAAGTGATACAATAGTGATAAAGGAGTGATACAAAATGCTGATTGTATTTACCTTTGGTTTATTGTTTTGTATTTAAATAATAAAATAAGTATAAATATCGGATCGGTACGAGTTTCCGTCGGGTTAGGAATTTTGTTTCCGTTAACCAAACCAAACATTTCGGTACGGATTGGATTGAAATAATTAAAATTAAAAAATAATTATTTAACCAAACCAAACCAAACTGTCGGTACGAAGACAATTCAGATGAAATGCCCACCCCTAAACTTATCCGTATCCCGTGAACATGTTTAGTTTGGGACCAAAGAGACTGATTCACCAAGCTGCTCTATGTTTTTTTTCTTTTCTGCTTCAACTTGTTTAGTTTGGTATGAAGTTGGCATAACAAGAAGAAGATAAGAAGGAGCAGGCCACATGCCCACATGGGCTTCACTTGGAGAAGCGAGTTGGGCACCATGCCTAGATGGAACTGGTTTAGACTAGTGTAATTATGGGCTTTTTGGCTTTCGCTGACTTTTGTCTCTCTTTTTAAGCATAGCAAGAAGAGCAACTGAACAGAAAGCCAACATGGTTTAAACTAACAGACAAACATAAAAAGGAGAATTAGGAAAATGGAATGAAAAGAAAAACAAATATAAAGGTACTGATCAATCCAGTTAAATATGAAAATCGTAGTATGGCCTTTTTATATATTAAGCTCTTTTCACGAAGTCATTACACGCATATCTAAATTGATCTCTTATAATTCTCACTTTCAGGAACGATGATGAATGATATATCTTTTAATTGTATATAAACAATTGAAATGGGTCAAACTAACCCCACAGAATTGGACTGGGGAAAATATAATGGCCTTGGATCTCTCATTCCTCTTGTGGAGATTGGGATGCGGGTGTTTATGGAGTATAATCCAAGTAGCATTGTTTATGGATTAAAATTTTAAATGATATGAAATGAACAACTAACACACATTAGGAAGTAATTAAAGAAAAAGCATGTGCAGATGCAGTGCAGCAGTAACTTGTGCAATGGAAACTTGTTTATTATTGCATTGAAAATTGTAGCAGCAGCAACTTCATTCATCTTCATGTAATGTATGTAGGTACAACGAATAATAACCTGATTGTGACTTAGTCCTCCACCACCATCAACAACCAACTTTATTGATCACTTTTCTTCTCCTATAAACTAAACCAACACCAACACTGGACTGCTGCTAATTAAACATAAAATGAAAGATTGAAGATGATTTACATATATTTAATTTATGTCCCTGAAACTCCAAACCCAAATGAACTTGACCTCAACAATATTCCGCAGTGCACCATATGGGAAGTCACATGACTGTGCAGCCTTGGGGATTTTCTTCACTGAAACAGTCAGAGCGGGCAACACAATAGTTGGTATTGTAGCTCCTGCCACCGCCATAACTGTCGTACACAGGCCTTCCATAGTAACCATCATACTGGATGTATGGGGCTACTCCACCATAGCCAGTCTGGCATGGCCCACCGGGATGCCCATGGTAACAATCCATACAGCACGCGTTCACGTTAGGCGGTGGGTAGCATATAGGAACAGGCGCCGGTGGAGGTGGAGGTTTGGGGTTGTCTGCCGGCGGTGGTTTGGGTTTGTCTGCCGGCGGTGGTTTGGGTTTGTCTTCGGGCGGTGGTGGTTTGGGTTTGACCGGCGGTGGTGGTTTGGGTTTGTCTTCGGGCGGTGGTGGTTTGGGTTTGTCTGCCGGCGGTGGTGGTTTGGGTTTGTCTGCCGGCGGTGGTGGTTTGGGTTTGTCTGCCGGCGGTGGTGGTTTGGGCTTCTCAGGCTCTTTGATCTCAATGCCCTTGATGGCTCCCCCACCTTTGCAGCATATCCTGTCCCTTATCTTCTCTGGACTGCAGCATACCACTTTGATGATCACCTGGTTATTCTTCTCGTCGTATATCTGGTCTCGTATTTCTCTTGTTCACAAAATCCAATTCCATAACACACACATTTACTCAGTTAAATTACATTCTTTTTGGTTTTAACATGTCTATGTGACTATGTCTATGGAGGGAATTATACAAAGGAAAAGATAAGAGAGACTCACGAGGGAATTTGCAGAGAACTTTTTTGACCTTCTTATAGCATTTGTGACACTGAAGGTCCACCTTCAGCACCATTATCGTCTCCTGAAGTGAACCCATTTACAATTAGGGGACAATAAACAAACTCCAATCAAGAATTTCTGAAAAACAAACAAATAATAATATTATATACAAGAATCAAGATGGCTGCTGCTCCTGGACCTGCTGTGGTGCCCAAGAAGATGAGAAAGTAAGAAACTTTATGGATAGATTGTGGTTTGTAGACAAAAACAAGTGGAATGAGGTTCTGACTTCTGACAGGGAGAATCATGATGAGTAACTGACAAAATCAAGAACAAAACTCGGTGGAGACTTGGAGATAAAAAAAAACATAGCAGCCACAAAAGTTAAATAAGAGCTAGCTACGCCTGAGCCAGGCAAAATCATCAACTGGGTTTATCTAACTGAACTGAACCACACAAAAAAAGAAGAGGAAAACATAAACTTGACTAATTACCAACCTTTTCTTTTTCTGCCATTGCAGTGTGAGTGCGTCTCAGATCTGAACCTCAAGTGAAATGATTGAATGGGACTGGAACTCACGGGACCAACTTGTATATATATATATATATATAATTGAGGAATTCGGTAGAAGAGGAGAGAGAGCAGAGAGGAAGAGAAGGAGAGGAGCAAGATTTGATGTGATTCAAGATGTTTATTATGAGTTTATAAATTATGACAAAGTGCTTGCTAAGAAAGAGTGGAAAGATGTGAGCACAATGTATATCGTACACAAAGGTCCAATGGGATTTGAACACGTAGTTATTGGAGGTTGATTTCATTTCATTGTATGATCATTGAAGCTGTCGTTATATGAGGGTAGTGATGGTGGCTTTCTTCGATAGCTAAAAGTTGCCAAGTTTTGTATTTGCAAATTGCATGTGCTGGCTTTGATAATTGATTCACCCTCCGAACTTTCCAACTTCCAAATATTATTTTAAGTAAAGTTATTTGCATCCTAATGTAGTCATAATTGAGTGCTTACAGATAGTTTGGTAGTCTTCGAGGGAGGGAGGGATCTGCCTGCCTACATTATTTCAATGAGACCCTCAAAGCAAAGCAAAGTAAAATTATATTCCAAGGTACATATATGATAATGGTCAAGTCTCTCAAGTGCAATTATGGATGCACCATTGCATTGCATTGCATTGCACGGTTGCACCCCCCACATGGCACATGCCACATGCCACATGGAGATTCCTCCAGTTGTCTTTAGATCTAGTCCTCTACCTAGTAATGTTCTGGACGCAGGAATATCATATGGATGATCCAAATTCAAAAACAGTGGGCTCCAGAAGAGAAAACTGTGGCTGGTTGCTCAGAGAGCCGTTGAAATGTCCAAATTTCATACGCACGCAAGTGATTCAATCCGATTCGTCTTTTTTCTCTTAATTTGTTGAAGTGGCCCAATCTGTCAGTATATATAGCACATGAGAAAGTGAGAAGCAATAGTTCATAGTCATAGCTAGCTTTATGGATGTGGTTGCAGAATGGCCTTCTTGGTTTGAGTTATAGACAACTAAGCTTGTACATGTCACGCATCACGATTGACATGTGTGCATGCTGACTCTGCTCTATCTACCGACTTCTCCAGTTGAAGAAGGTATTGATTTGCGCACTCAGTCTCAGAAGCTATCCATAATTTGCACTCTCAGACTCACAAGCTATCCATAATGAATTTAATTGATTCAAAGTGTTTTGCTTCTTGTTTGGTTATTTTCCTAATTTTTCTGAGCCGAAGAAATAATATAATTATAATGGGAATTTCTTTATGAAGCGCCTTCCATTGTAGCTTTGTCTCCTTGATTTGATTCTAAGAAATAAAAAATTCATTTAAAATTGATGCCCTGCATTTATATATATATATATATATATATATATATATGATAAAGTGTTTTGAATTTGGTAGCTTGGTGGTTATTACAATAGGACTATAGAAGCGAAAGGCCAATCCATCTGATGTCGTGCACAAAGAAAAACTTATCACGTAAGGTAAAGTCCTAGTGAGAGAGCAGACCCTTTAATAAATGTACCCTCCTCCTCCACCTACCAAAGAGGTAAAGAGGGTGTTTGTGATAAGTCATGATAAGTGGGGACAAAGATTAGGCAGGTTTTGGCTCCATGCATGCCTCACAAACTTTTCTGGTGCCGACAATTCTCACCAATAATCCTACGAAGAATGGCCTTAGCTTCAACATGCCCAAAATTGGGCTGGGCCACCTGCTGCTCGCACTTCATACCCCAAACTTGTGCCAATCACTAGAGACCCATTTTGGGAAACCCATTGAGAGTTGGGTTGGGTCGGGTCCAACATTAGTAAACAAAAGGAAAACTGAAAGTAGGGATGACAAAGCCCATATAAGCGTTATCAGGTGGGGGATAATATATCAAACTTATGATCTCAGGTACATTGATAAATGTTCTTAATCACTTGTTACATCATAACAAATAAGACTACACATTTCATTTAGTGAACATTTATGTTTATTGGTGTGTTGTTCATACATGTTATCCAAGGCAAAGGCAAACGTAGCTAGGGCAATTGGGTAATGGAGCCTACCAACAACCTGTAAAGTCTGGGCTTAGCATGTATTAGTATATATAGGTAGATGAAGGAGTTTATTGGGTTTCTGTATGGTCAAGTTTCGGCTTAAATGGCCTCCCCTTGTTTTTTTAAAATAATTATTAATTTGTTGGGTGTGTTCGAGGGGAGGGGAGTCATCTTTCAAGTTGCAAGGAAGTACAAGGACCACGGCCACCACTTTTCAATTTAGGAATGGTGAATTATCACGAGCTTTTGCTTTCGGGATTCTATTATCACAATCAGCTTTTGATCCATCCAGATCCATATACTTTCTCATGGCTTATTTCCCGTGCATGTTGAGCCTACGTTTGGGCTTAGGCGCACATATTACAGACAGCAACAAGCCACGTACTAATAATCATCCAGTTCCTATTACTAATAACGTCAAGTCATGCATATTTACCTAGGCTCAATGATCAATCATTAATTCCTGATTGTTAGGCGCTTAATTCGTTAATCACATAAAGAACTGATTGTACGAGTGCTTCTTTTTCAGCTAGTGATCCAACACAAATACATATGTATATATACATACATTTACGTGCTGTCTGTCCATTACCTTAAAGTGCTAAACATTTACGTGCCAATAAGACACATTTTAATAGAATTGAGTGTAATGTACTAATGAGTATGATTGATTGGGTGCCAACTTGGTTAGGTAAAGACAAGAAACCCTCCAAATAGTTCACCTCCTTTTCCTTTCTTTTATTTTCTTTGTTTTGATTGGTTGTTGGTTACTAACTTACTAGGCTAGGTTCACTCATGACATATAATGGATAATGGGCGGCCTCACCTCAGTCAGGAATCAGGAGAAGATCATGTTTATCAATGCAATACCACAAGTTACAGACACTCACAGAGAGAGACAAAAAAAAAAAAAAAAAAAAGAGCCTAGTCATCATGAGTCTCTCTCTCAGTGAGTGGTTTTCCTGAGATGGGTCCCCCTGGATTCCACCATCAAAGCAAAGAGAAAGCGAAAGAGCCTCTTCCCTTTCCAGATGCTGATCCTGATGATATGATTCTTCTTTCTTTCCCAGGCCAACGAACCTGAATTGGACTGTAGACTTTAGTCCACACGATAATCACTTGGGCTGCTTCCCTCCCTCCATCCTCTACTATTATTAGTATTCACATATAATAATATACTGTCAGTGACTTGTGTGAGTTGTGACAGCCTTATTTCCCTGCTCCACATATATATAATATACTTGGTTATTTTTTCTTTTCCTCCCCAGGAATCACATATTGGTTTTTTCTTTTGTCTTCCTTGTAAAATAAATAACATGACCAAATTAATCTTAATTAGCCTGTTAAGTAAAAAAGTGAGTGTGGTATGATAATTGTGGGTTAAGCATTCGATTATTGTTGAAAACCATAATCTGACTGATTTGATTCGAAAAAGGTCTTATCTGCACTTTGTCTTAGTATTGTTAGGAAAAACTTTTTGTTAGCTAGTAATGCAGGAGGAGAATCTTACCTTATCATCAGAATTAAGGTTTTAGCCTCATCCTTTGCCTTTAAGCCTCATCCTTAGCCTTTAGACCGTCTAAACATCTCATCAATCTCAAAGCTAACATACAGCAAAAGCTATAAAGTATAATAATCACACAGCTAGCTAGCTTTGGTCTTTTGTCTAAGGTTGGTTTTCTGCTTTTTAATTAAAGTTAAACCTTTCCATAAGAAATCATATCGTATGTAAACATTCAATACAAAGCTAACCCTTTTATTACCATCGTTTCCTTTTTTGTCCGGGTAAAATGATTTTTGTCCCCACCCTGCCTTTAATACGAACAGTACAGTACCATGAAGACACCCACCACCATGCAAGTCATTTTGAAAGAAAGCAGGGGCAATTTGGGAGAAGCTGAGTCAGCAAGGACGGTAATATAGTCTGCATTAAACAATTCCACGTCAGATATGTAGAATTCTCACGTAACTTAAATGTCCTTTAGCTTCCTTCCTTCCCCACCCACACCACACCCCAAAAGACCCCAAAGGGGGGAGAGAGAGAGAGAGAGAGAGAGAGAGAGAGAGAGAGAGAAAGATTGAAGAGCTAGAGAGAGGAGTGAGAAAGCTAATTAAAACCAAAGAGTGAAGTGAACTGTGAACACAATACTCTACTCTACTGACTCTACTCTACTCTTCGTTATATTTTGGGTGCTAGCTGCAGATTGCACAACAAGTTTAGTCACCAGAGAAATGGGTGAAGTAAGTATTTCTTTTCTTCCAACACTAACATATATATATACACACCTGTTTGTATCGTTAATCGATAACACCAGTAGTGTGTGTTTGAGATCTTGATCTACCACTTCTTCAATCGTGCTTTCATTTCATAGATCTTCTCTTTGGGTCTGCAAACTCGACCGACTGTTTCTTGTGTAATAGTATTTACACATTATTACTTTCTGTAGCTTCATGTATAAATGGCATTTAATTGATTTTTAATATTTTCTGTGTGGAAACCAATTAAAGGAGAAGAAAGAGGAGAAGAAGGAGGAAGAAAAGAAGAAAGAAGGCAAAGACGAAAAGAAAGAAGAAAAGAAACAAGAAGAGCCTCCGGAGATTCTACTTAAGGTCGATATGCATTGTGAAGCTTGCGCAAGGAAAGTTGCTAGAGCCTTGAAGGGTTTTGAAGGTAACTGTTTCTTTTTCTATATTTTTACCTTTCATAGAATTCAAACCTTAAATTTTGAATTCTAATGAGCTAGGAAAGTATACGTAATTTGATATACTACTTTTTATTAGAGAGGGCAGTTCATGTTTAGCACGTTTTTCTTGAAGAAAAGATTTTAAAAATATATAATTCATTCCTAAACTAATCACAAATAAATTAAAAGGTGTACAAATATAGAATAGAATACACGCGTAGGAGGTGATCGGTGAAATTGTGGTTGTGGTTGGACGGTGCAGGAGTGGAGGATGTAACGACAGACAGTAAGGCAAGCAAAGTGGTGGTGAAAGGCAAAGCGGCGGACCCCATGAAGGTGTGCGAAAGATTACAAAAGAAAAGCGGCAAGAAAGTGGAGCTCATTTCACCTTTACCCAAACCTCCCGAGGAGAAGAAAGAAGAACCGGTTAAAGAAGCTGACAAGGAAGAGAAAAAAGAGGAGGTAATTCTCTTCAAAACCTGCTTTTACTCACCCTCTCTTTTAGTTTAACTTTACCACCCATAATACGAGATTAGCGTATAATTAATATCAGATATCACCCTTTACTGGAACTGATATGATATACAGAATTTGATTAAATTAATTAATTTTAAGTAGGGTATGGTATGGATGGGCACGACTCACATCACAGTTCCCTAAAACAGTGAATTTTGAGAGTGCTGTTTAAATTATATGCTGCTGACATGAAAGTAACAATTCAAAATGATACCCCACCACCTTCTCCTCCTCCACACCAGAAAAGGCACATTTCACAAGACTAGTCACCACTCGGGCTAGCTTTAGCTACCTCTCCTCCACAGGGACCAGACTTATGCTGCTAGGCTAAGGGTTTTGACCATTCATTCACCATCCACCATTTTGGGTGTGATGACTCACGGGTACATGAAAACCCGTATATATAGGCATAAATTAATACAATAATTTTAAAAATAACTCAACACAACACAGCTACCTATAAGTATTAGAATTAACCTATAACTTTTTTCTTTTTTCTTTTGTCTTTTGGTTGGTATTTATTCCTTGTATTGTATATAGTATATATGATTTCATAAACAAATCTGCATATGCATGCACTTGCAATGCCTTGGCTTCGAGGCTGCTGCTTGTCGTGTATTTGCAGGATCTGTTTGTATTGTATATATCATATATATAATATGTACCCCACTCCCTCCCATTGGGAGCTGCGTCTGTTGGCATCACATGTCCACCATTACTCCTGCCCCTTGGGCTTTGCTACTGCATCAACTTTAAACAAGTATAATATATATCTATATAATTAGGTAAACTGGGGCGTGCATTCGAGAAATCAAAATTGTATTTAGACCCAAGTCTCTTAGCTGGTCAGGTTACAGAAAGAAGACAAAGTAGTTAGACCAAGAAATCAAAATTGTAGAGATAGAGATGATGCTTAATTAGTAAAATTTGACCTTGTTGTTGTAAGAATCAAATTATTATTTGTGAGGGGTATTAATTGTACAATTTCATATATCTGACCAGTAACTTATTAATTCAATCCACATATATATTGTCAGCCTCCGGCTGTTGTTACAGTGGTATTAACAGTTCGAATGCACTGCGAAGCATGCGCTCAACTTTTACAGAAGCGAATCCGAAAGATCAAAGGTATATCTTATATCATCTTCCATTATATATTATGCACTCTTTCAAATTTTCAATAAGTAAAAGATGATTTTACCCACTATATATATGGTAATTTTATTCAAATGAAACAACTCCCCATAGTGATAGGGGTCATAGGATTTAATGCCTGGGAGGATGGGGTAGGTAAGAATGCCATCCCAAGTTCCAACCTAACAGCAAGACGCCCGAGCCCCGAGGGTATATTTTCTGAATGTGCATAAAGGGCCGCCTAACTTTGTGAAAAACAAAATCCACATCCAACTATAAATAAGGCTAGCTGCTATAGTTACTTTTTTATATATCCAAGAATTAACAGTAACTAGTTATTGGTATGAATCTTACTGGAACATATACAGATATATATATATGCATCTTGCTGAGGAATAATGTGTTATTGCAGGTGTCGAATCAGTGGAAACAGACGTCGCTAACGATCAGGTTGTAGTAAAAGGTGTGGTGGATCCTGCCAAGCTTGCTGAGGAGGTGTATAAAAAAACCAGAAAGCAGGTTTCCATTGTGAAGGAGGAAGAAAAGAAGGAAGAAGAAAAGAAGGAAGAAGAAAAGAAAGAAGAGGAGAAAAAAGAAGGAGAAAAGAAAGAAGGGGAGGAAGACAAAGGATCAGAGGATAACAAGGTTGATATCAAGCGGACCGAATATTGGCCAACAAAGTTCTACTCGGATTATTCTTACCCTTCCCCGCAGATTTTCAGTGATGAGAACCCTAATGCCTGCTCTGTTATGTGACTATAAATAAATAAAGCATGACTCTAGCTAGTAAGCATGCAGTAAGATATGCCTGCCTGCCTGCCGCCTCCCTATATATGCAATTTTCTACGTACATGTGCGGTAACTGATAAGAGACAATATTCCAACCTAAAATTAAGAGTCTATGCCACCCTTTCTTTGCATACTATGTGTAATTTTATGTCTAAATTGCTGCCTGTGGTCTGAGGTTTGAAGTATATGTAGTCATGCAATAATGAGTTCCCTCTGGCCTAAGTTTGTATATCGCATATGCACTTGTGAATTTTTGGTGTATCTACTCAGACGTATAAGTCAAGAAGCCTCTTCCTTAATTTGATTCTGCGTGAATTATTAGATGCGAAGATCTCGGAACAAGACCCTCTCTGCTAGTGAACCTTCTCTGTTTCATGGATTTCAACTTTCATGATCAGATTGACTACTACGCTCAATCTTCTTTCTTTTTTTTTCAAACTTGAACCGTCTTTTCGGTTTGGCACTTCACAGTCACATAGCATTTTAAAGTTGCTTTGCCTAGTGATTAATTATCATTCCTCAAACTCTTGTCGGATAAAAGAGATAAGGCAAAAGTGAAAAATAATAAAAAGCAGTTTGAGTACAGGTTGGTACGTACCGAACATATATATTGAGGATCTTTGGGATAATGAAATGAAACAATGGTGGGCTTAATTAGGAAAATGTAGGCAAGCCGTGAATCTAGAATTTAAATTTTGAGCTTTGGACTTGGACATATATTATATGAATGACAGTCCAAAAAGAGAAGAGGATCTTTGGGCGTTGTACTACTAGTCTATAGACTCTATACTAATTGAATGTGGGCAGAAATTAAGTGCAGTGGCTCGAATACTATAAAGGGTACAAATTAGTACGAGTAGTGCAGGAATTGTATAGTTTTGCACCAGCTATCTGATCAAGAGAGAGGCCATGGCACATGAGCCACTCGTCTCGTTAAAGAATAAAGATGCCGATGCCTCCTGTCTGCGCTGGTGTGTGGTGGTCTAGATATGTCAACGTACATACAATAAGAATATATATATATATTTGTCAGACCGTATATAGTCACGAGTAGTGACCACAAAATTGTCAATTGTAATGATGGCCTGAGATGAGATGAGATCCCTCTGCTCTGCCACTCGATATCATCCAGAAGAGAATATGGAATTAATTGGTCCAAATGGATGGAACATATCTATCTAGTTCTTCTAGTAGTGTAGTGTAGCTAAAAAGGAAGAAATATTATGGTTGATGGTTGATGGTTGATGGCTGCTCTACTAACTCTAGTGCGTCCATGACTTGTGATGGTTGATGGTTGATGGCTGCAGATGATCACCCATAAATTAACAAGTATTCGTTGCCCAACCTAGTTACGTTTTTAACATACTCATTTGGGCTTAGCCAGCCTCAGCCTCCCATAGTTTTGGAACATAACATTCATCAAACTGACGCATTCATATATGAAAGAATTTACAAAAATAACATTTATTCTTCCTGGAATTGATACACACACACATATATATACTCATTGTGAAATGTGAAGTATATATATATGTGCCAGCGGACTTTATACAAAGCAAAGCAACTGAACAAGCACAGCAGTGGACCACAAGGCCACTGTGAAATTTGGTGGAATATATATAAAAGCTAATGGGATGGATGGAGAGATCTTGATTAACCGAAAGGTGAAATAGACTGGTAGGTGGAGCAATGGAGCGTGCATATATATATATATGATCCTTAGCTTGCCAGGTTTCTGAGGCTTGGAATCCTCCTACTAATAAACTCTTAGCAGGCTCAATGGGAATGGCAGTCCACTTATATATATATATATATATATATATATATGAGTTGGGCCTTGTCGAGTGGTGACAGACGAAACATACTGTTTTAAATTTTGACATGCATAACTTAAACCCTATAGATAGATAGAATCTTCTTTTTCCTTTTTCTTTTTGTTTGTTTGGCTTTGTGTTTTTGGATGGAATATGTATCCATCCATCCATCCATCTATCTATGTATCAGTATGTCGCTGGCCGCTCGAGTTAGAAATTAGAATGAAAGGTGGCCCGCCGTGAGGCATGATGCAGTGAGGGTGAGGCCCACCTATTTTTGTTTGCTGGTGGTAGATGCAATGTCTTGTTTTCTTTCTATCTATATCACCATTCTTTCTGGTTCATCACCACCATGTGGAATTCTTTGTCCCTAATTATATATACCTATTCGGATTCCTTCTTTATCAAGCCAGCCACTCATAGGGTATAGCTAACAAGTACTTAGTGTGAACGCAGCGAGAGTTTGCTTGCTTGTCCTAGTTCAATTTGTAAGTTGGACTGCGTTTTAACGTTTAGTTTTGATTTGAGAGAATATACATAATAATTATACATTCATACTAATAAATAATTGGTACATCATACATGCAATGCAATCAGTTTTAACATTTCATACCCACACGGGTTCCGTTTATTAACTAGTTGGAACTGACCCACCACCAATTAGTCCCTACCTCATCACAAACTTATAATTATTCTACAACTACACTTGAGTTCCTACGATTAATCAACCTTGAAGAGTTAATATTTATGACTAGACTTTGACTGTAACGCAACAAACTACCCCTCATCAAAAATCAAAGTAACAATATTAGCTAATAGAAAAATCAGATTAGATTAAAAGCAAGTAATAATAATATTGGTGGTGTCGGAAGATGCATCAAGTTTGTTGATATATTTTAACTTGTGTATATGTGTATAGTATAATTTTGACGTACAAGGATATTAGTCGGATAGATGAGTGAATGGAATGAACTTTAGATATAAATAATTAGGCTTCTATCAATCTAATAATTAAAGATATACGATTTGTTTTGGATCCATCTAATGATTGAGATAGAGTTCCTAGGTTGAGATGAAGTTATCGAAAGTTGTATTTCTCCTCATCTGATCTGCTTATTCATATTACAATGAAAGTGAAGCACAAGCACAAGTACCTACCTCTGACTCTTGAGTGGTGAGTGGTGGGATCTTTTAAAATCTAAGTGCATGCCTACTTTTGTATATACGTTTCAATCTCTTGGTTTGGAGATTGAGGAGGGAGGAGAGTGGTGAGTGCTGAATGAATCTCAACTGCTGATTTTAGTCAACCCTAAATTTACCAGTTAAGAGGACTTGCGGGGGGGGGGGGCCCTCCTCCTCCACTCTTTCTATTCCAGTCACTGTGTAACTCTGTGCTTGTAAACCAACGGTTTCGGAGTCCCCCATGTGTCCGTCCTCTTGCTCGCTCTGAATAAAATGCTGAAAAGGGGGTCCATCTCATCAAGTTAGTCTTGATTGTTCTTATTTCTCCATCTAAATAAATAAATCAACTTAGTCTTGCTCTCTTTGCAAAAGTCTACTGTAGGCCCACCGCCACAACGTACGAAAGCGAGCGCAGAAGACCTCTTGCTCCCCTCTGGTTTGTGATTGTGATATCCTTCGATTCTTCTTCCCAATGTGAATGTCAGTCACACTCACATCGGAAATTCAATCCAAGTGCCACACTTCCACACACACTAGTAGTAACTGCACCCTCCTTTTCTTGTTCATTTCTTTCCAGCAGAAATTTGAAAATATCACAGATATATAATATCATTGTCAGTTCGTAAGTTACTCAATTTAGGAACAAGTAGGGGAAAAAAAAAAAAAAACTTGCACAAATTGGGAATCCTAAATTGATTTGCAGTAATTAGGTTGAATAATCTAAAAACATCACATCAAAAATATAAGAAGATAAAATACAATATTGAAGCAATGCATATTTTTTTTTTTTAATACAAACGATATTGGGGAGGAAGAATTCAAACACAATGCATAAATAATAACTGTTTTTAACTTCTTGAACTACGAGTTCATGGCTATAAATTATTAAGTTTGCCACTGCATAGCCTAGTTTGGTGGAAAAATGACATTGACTTTCAAACCAATGATTTCAAGTTCAAATCCCTATAATACCTTGAGGCCCCGTTTGATTCACGAAATGGATTTGAGGGGAAATCACTTCCCACGTCATTTCCTAAGGAATGAGAATGGAATATTCTTTTCCCACGTTTGGTAATGTTGGGAAATTAACCGGGAGATTTCATTTTGTTTCATTTTCCATGTTTGTTTTAAGTATGAATGGAAAACAAAGTTTGTATAATTTTTCAATTATATCCATATTAAATCAAATAAAAAAAGAATGCATTTAATGATACATTGTAATTCTAAATTGTTCATGGGGACAAAATAGTCATGAAAATTGTGCATTGAATGTTGGCTCATTTTCTCAAATTTTTCCGTGAAGAGGGAAAACAAAACTCAAGTTGAAGGGAGGGCTTCACTTTCCCCTCTACTTTCCTATGTGCTAGGCAATCATTTCTCATACATGAACTTACCAAACATGAAAAAATAATTAAATTTCCATTATCAAGCCTCTTTTTTCATGAACCAAACCGGGTCTGATAGTGTGTGTGAATCCATGCTTACAATTTTTTATTATAAAAAAACTATTTAACACAGTGTGATAGTGGGCTGATTGAATCTGCCCGAATTACTGGTATTTGTTTAGTGCGTGGTATTCACGAGCCCAAATTACTGGGCTTATGTGATAAAAATGATGTTTCAATTATGTGAAATCTTAACACAATTATAGATTTGATTTCTGCTCGAATGTAAAAACACGTCGGATAAGCACAGACCTAGGTGTGACATGGAGATGATTAAGCGGGTCCCACTTTTACAAATCATGTGTGAAGCAAGAGATGGTTTTTGCTAAACACAAGGCAATTGTGTGCAAGGCGTTTGAGGACACGTGATGTTCACACGCGCAGTAAAGTTGGGGCGACCAACCATGGCCATTGCCGTTGCCGTTGCCACTCCCAAGTCCCAAATGAATGATCGAATCCACTACCACCAATTTGCCTTGCTGTCATACAATTTTCCTTTCCTTTTGGCTAATCTAAACCTAAAATAGAATTTATCTTTTGTATTGGAGGCCAATAATTACTCTGCAATTCCAACCCCAAAAAAATAAAAAATAAAAAATACCAAAACAATGTTCAACGCAGAGCACTGTTGATTCCAAACATTCTTACGCAATGGGGAGGTCAAACGTTTTGCCACGTGGATCCCATAATGTTTGGCTTTTAGAACTGGAACAGCTTGAGCTGCACACGAGCTTTTATCTTGCGTGGCAATGTTACTGGCCCATAGGTCTGACATGGACCTTATTATGCGGGTCCTTCTTTGGCAGCCCACGTGTAAAAGAGAAGTAGCTTTTGTGGAGATTGAGACGTTTGTACTAAAACGTGCCACACGCACTCAGGGAAAGTGGTTCACACGCGCGAGGTAAACCAAATCAAATCATGGCTTACTCCTTACATGACAAGGGCATTAATTGTTT
This sequence comes from Prunus dulcis, assembly GCF_902201215.1. Classification (NCBI taxonomy): domain Eukaryota; kingdom Viridiplantae; phylum Streptophyta; class Magnoliopsida; order Rosales; family Rosaceae; genus Prunus; species Prunus dulcis. The sequence goes on along the minus strand of NC_047653.1, from coordinate 251,266 downwards.
GTGAATTTCAATGCATTAAAAAAATAAAATAAAAAGATATACATGCCTTTTTTATTTTATTCTTGTAGCTCAACTTATATGTATATGTATTGTTTTTTATACATACGAGATTGAGGGAAGAAGATTCAAACAAATGAGCTCGTATGTATAAATAACTTTTTTCAACGATTATGCGTATATATATTGTTTGAAATGAACGAAAGCCTTTATTAAGAGCATATGTAATCCGTTGGGAGATGCATGTCGCATAGCTAATATTATATATTATTATTAACACATGGACATTTCCTCTAATTAATAATATATATATATCCAATTCAATTCCATTCCAGACAAAAATGGTAGTTTCAATTAAATTTGTTATTGTATGCTAGAACGAGGACAGTGAGACTTTCGCAATATCATTAAAAGGAAATTAAGGGCATAATTGTCATCTATCTGGCAAAAATCAGTGTGTATATATATATATATATGTAACTAGATCTTGGTCTTATTACTCGACACTAAATTCCAACCCGAAGCAAGTACGGGACCTGTAAGCCTCTAACACATAATCACACATCAGTCTTCGGACACAGACAGACTACTTGTTTCTTTTCTGCTATTTTCTCTCTCTCAGTTTCTCAGATAAGAGAGTAACAGGGAAAAACAGAGAAAGAAACAGAGAGGTGTTTCAATGGCGTCCAAGAACCACATGGACCCCGAGAAGGCGGCTAATGGGAGCAGTGAAGATCATGAGAGATGCGCCATAGAAGAGGTGGCCTTGGTGGTGCCTGAGACGGACGACCCTTCAATGCCTGTCATGACGTTCAGGGCGTGGTTCTTGGGCTTAATCACATGCATCATCTTAATCTTCCTCAACACCTTCTTCACCTTCCGTACGCAGCCCCTCAGCATCTCTGCCATTCTCATGCAAATTGCTGCTCTGCCCATCGGCAAGCTCATGGCCTCCACCCTCCCAAAGCACCAGTACAGCCTCCTGGGGTGGAGGTTCAGCTTGAATCCTGGGCCCTTCAACATGAAGGAGCATGTCATCATCACCATTTTTGCCAATTGTGGGATTTCTTACGGAGGGGGTGATGCCTATTCAATTGGTGCCATTACCATTATGAAGGCCTATTACAAGCAGAGCTTGAGTTTTCTTCTTGCTCTCATCATCGTCTTGACTTCTCAGGTTAATTAATTCACAACCACAACCCTTCCTTTCTCTCAACTTTCTCTTCAGTTTTTTTATTTCTTCTTTTCGTTTCTTTTCTTTCACTGAACTTGGAAGGTTTCACTTTCTTTTTCCTTTTTTTTTTTTTTTCTTTTCTTTTTTAAGAAAAGAAAACGTATTCTAGTAATCTTTTGAATTTTATATTTGAGGAGAGATTTTGGAAATTTTTATATATAGTAGATACCCATGACCATGAATGGCCTTATCAAGCTGACCATGAATGGCCTTATCAAGCTGCCGTGCATTCAATTTCAATAAATCAGTGTTTTGGGTTCTCCAAAAAGAAAAAATATATAATAATAGTCGTTAATAAAGAAATAGCCTTTCAAATTCAGAAAAAAGTTTTTATTTTATTTTAAAATTATACTTGTGGATAGAGGCTAGCAAACATGAGGAAGCCAAAGATTTGTGAATAGTTGCTGCAACTTTTGTTTGAATTTCTGGGTTTTGTGATGATGTGCAGATATTGGGGTATGGATGGGCAGGGATTCTTAGGAGGTTCCTGGTTGACCCCGTTGAAATGTGGTGGCCTTCCAACCTTGCTCAGGTTTCTCTGTTTAGGTATGACTTTGTTCTCTGCTTTTCCTTATTCAATGTTCCGTTTAGTTGTTGAGATTGGGAGATAAAAGTAAGATAATAAAATAGCTTAAAGTTGAAAACCTTTCTCCTCCTCCAACTCACTGCTAAACTGCTAAACTGACTCGTCAAAACAACATAAATTTGGAGGGTGATGCCAGAATGGTTGAATCCTGTTCTAATTTGCGTTTTAGATGTTTGTGGTAAAAGTTTTCGGTTTCCCTGTGAATGATGAAGTCATAAGCCAGAGGCTGCTGCATGTTCAGTGGTTGAGAATCTGTTTCATTTCATGCTCTCCGTCTTGCCAGATTGGAGTAATATTCCCTCACAACGCATAACGCTACAATTGTAATCTTTATAATAAATAAGGTCAAGTGGAAGATACGTCTTTCTTAAATGGTGAATTACTTGCTTTGATGGAGAAAGAAAGAAAGCAAAAGTGGTCTTTTAGTTGGCAATGGCATAAACTTAAAGTAGAGAATTTGAATGTATGTTGTTATTGGTCTAGTAATATAATCTTGAATTTGATCTCATCAAAATGACTTTGTTGCTGTTTGTGTTGAAACTTTTCACAGAGCACTCCATGAAAAGGACAATAAAGCAAAAGGCCTTACGCGGATGCAGTTTTTCTTGATTGCCATGGCAGCAAGCTTTGCTTATTATGCACTCCCTGGCTACCTTTTCCCGATCTTGACCTTCTTCTCATGGGTCTGCTGGGCTTGGCCACACAGTATCACAGCTCAGCAAATTGGCTCAGGTTACCATGGACTTGGGGTTGGTGCTTTCACCCTTGATTGGGCTGGGATTTCAGCTTATCATGGCAGCCCCTTAGTCACTCCCTGGACTTCCATTCTCAACGTTGGGGTTGGATTTGTCTTGTTCATCTATGTCATTGTCCCTATTTGCTACTGGAAGTTCAACACTTTCGATGCTCGAAAGTTCCCTATATTTTCCAACCAGCTATTCACCTCTAGTGGCCATAAATATGACACTACCAAGATCTTGACACCCCAGTTTGATCTTAACATTGATGCCTATAATAGTTACGGCAAGCTCTATCTTAGCCCGCTTTTCGCTTTATCCATTGGATCAGGATTTGCAAGATTTTCAGCAACCCTCGTTCATGTGGCACTGTTTCATGGCAGGTACTTTCAGTTAAACTTTAAGTTCCATTCTCCACTCATACTACTGTTATTAATTTGTTGCCGTCTGCAGAGCAAGTTACCTAACCTTGGATACATGGAGTAAATTGTTCATACTTAACTGACAAAGTTATCCTGGATTTTTCCTTTTCCTAGTGCTATTTTGAAGCAAAGCAGATCAGCAATGAAGAATGTGAAAGTGGATATCCATGAAAAACTGATGCAGCGTTACAAACAAGTGCCTCAGTGGTGGTTCCTCATCCTATTAGGAGGGAGCATCGCCCTGTCCCTGCTAATGTGCTTTGTATGGAAAGAAGTTGTGCAGCTGCCGTGGTGGGGGTTGCTATTTGGCTTTGTCTTGTCTTTCATTGTCACCCTCCCAGTTGGGGTCATTCAAGCAACCACCAACCAAGTAATTCTATGATTTCTTGATTCTTTCTTTCCTCATCTTTGTTCTTGTCAGTACTGGTGCACAAACAATTGCGAAATACCATTCTAACCACTAAAAAACACATCTTGTGGCTTTCGTGCAGCAACCTGGATTTGACATCATAGCACAATTCCTTATTGGGTATATTCTACCAGGAAAACCAATTGCAAACTTGTTGTTCAAAATCTATGGACGAATCAGCACTGTGCATGCGCTCTCTTTCCTATCTGACCTTAAACTTGGGCACTATATGAAGATTCCACCTCGGTGCATGTACACAGCTCAGGTATTTTCATCACAGAAAGTCATACTTGGCATTTCTGTTTCTGTTTCTGTTTCTGTTCCTAAAAGGTATTACCCTTCTTGTGTCAAAGTTATGTTAAACTGATATTCCAGCACATTGCCTTCCTTTGTTCGTTTGTCTCCAGCTGGTGGGAACTCTGGTTGCTGGTATTGTGAACCTCGCAGTCGCATGGTGGATGTTGGAGAGCATTGACAACTTATGCGATATTGATGCACTCCATCCAAACAGCCCCTGGACTTGTCCAAAGTACAGAGTCACCTTTGATGCTTCTGTTATTTGGGGCTTGATTGGACCAAAGCGACTGTTTGGACCTGGAGGACTGTATCGGAACTTGGTATGGCTATTCATTGTGGGAGCTTTCTTGCCAGTTCCAATTTGGATATTGAGCAAAATCTTCCCGGACAAGAAATGGATTCCCCTGATAAACATGCCAGTCATTACTTATGGCTTTGCCGGTATGCCGCCTGCAACTCCCACCAATATAGCAAGCTGGCTCATCACTGGAGGTATCTTCAACTATTTCGTGTTCAAATATCACAAGCGCTGGTGGCAGAAATACAACTATGTCCTATCTGCAGCATTGGATGCTGGGACAGCGTTTATGGGCGTCCTACTCTTCTTTGCCTTGCAGAACAATAACTACAATGTGAAATGGTGGGGGACTGAACTTGACCATTGTCCTTTGGCAACATGCCCCACTGCCCCAGGTATTAAGGTTGAAGGATGTCCAGTTTTTTAAATAACCACAGAAAAAAGAAACAAAGAGAGATGGGTATTTCATTTTCAAGATTCAAAGCTAAGGAAGGAGGGTACGTTGTCGTTGTGGAGGAAGAGGACAAGTGCCAGAGTTCGTAAGAGCTTGTGTAGTCAACAATGGAAGGATTGGTTGTTCTACTTTTATGTTCTGTTATAGCATAAATTTCTCATTCAGATGAAATGTATGGCTGTTAATTATCTTTGAATCAATTTAACATGAATGAATTGGCAATAGATAAGTAGCTTGCTTGCCATCTCTGCGCATGCCATTCTTCTCTCTCTTTTGTTACTCATCTTATCTTTCTTTTAAAAAAAATATGTTTATCTTTGAATGGCCTCCCAACTTGTTGATCCACAAGTAAGCGTAATTCCTCCTAGACAATAAAATATGTTTGACGTCCTCGGCCAGGCTGGGGTTGACTAGCAGAGCAAAAGGTGAAGTGATTTTTCATTATCTCCATTGAGAGTAGTGATCCTTCATTTTGATCACTTTATCATATTTTATCATATTAATTTCTACTCTACCTTCCCAGAGTTCCTGAGATGTGGATCATCTAAGGCACATTAGCATGGCATACTTCTCCTGTTAGAAACCAAACTTTTAAAATAAAAACAGTGAATGTGCAGATTCCCACGAATACGATTTTCATCTTTCGTTTCTTTTGATTCATGCTTTCGTTGTTCAGTTGTAAGTTCATTTTGACAAGTCTCTAAAAAACCGGGGTCTGGTGATTCCCAAGTTTTGCCAAAAGGTAGGCAACCTCGGGTAACAGACCAAATAAGGGCCAATGTTAAGTAATTTGATCATATCAGATACATAATTCCCTTGAACAAAATAAATGAACAACCAACAAGTGCAAGTAAGAATCAGTATGCAAAAGCAGCTGGATCAATGGTCATTTAGCAATGGAATTGTGTGAAAATACAATCTTGAAGTTTCACCTGATAATCCTTCCTCAACATACCGAAGCCATGAAAATGGCACTGAACTTTTCAATTTATATAAACTAACTACATAAAGGGGTCTGTAGTGTCCAGACAAACATTCTGTGTATGCTTATCTCTGCAAGGACTTGTAGAGAACCACCGTAACATACTTCGCTATAAACCTCTCTGTTGTACCAAGTGCCACAACAGATGGGCCACTCTTCCCTCTCTGCATGTAAAGGTGATTGAGTACCACATGTTGAGGTCTTGACAAAGGAGGCGGCATCTCCATGTAAGATGACGGCGCATTGAGCAGTGTCATTTGTAGGTGTGGGGGAACCAATGGCGGCTCCTTTGCGAAATCTTCAGATCCAAGCTGCAGGTTGTTATAACTTGAGTCAGGGGACTGGGGAGGTTCAAAACCAGAAATGCTTCCAATGTCTTCTGGAACATAATCCTGCAGAAGAAACCAATAATATCAATCAGCTTCGTGCACTCGCACATACTATTCCAACAAGTTGTCACACTATTGTTCAGACTCAGATAGCCCAGCAATGAGAAAATGCAAGTGCATGATTCTGCTTGCATGTTATATATTTCCGCCATGCCATTTTAGAGATTAAGAACTGACAGCACTAATTCAGAAAAAGATACAAGAAAAGGGAAATCAACACAGTGATTAAAAATCCTCATTTAAATGTGTAATTTCAATTGAAGGAGTACATGAAGTAAAAGGTTCAAAAGCTAAACCTTGTATCATTGAGATCAGTGTTTTTAAAAACCTGCCGTTGGATTAACCATCCTTCTAGTGCTTAGCATGCATGCCAAATTTTACATGAATTAAATCTCAATTAGTATCTGACCCATAAACTCACGCTCCTTGCCTATTTTAAAACAATTTTTAAAAAAAATCATTTTGAGGTTTTCTTTATAAATGAATGAAGGTGTTATAAATTTCTAATTATCTTCAAAACCTGTGAGCATGACAAGCATAAGGAGAAATTCTAATACAATAGATCAAACTAAAAGTACAGGGGTGTAGGCAAAAGATGGTTGAACCGGGTGTAATTTGATCCTTCTCCCATATACTGAAACTCTTTATGTCACAGGCATCGGCTGCCCATATTATTCTCTATATAAAATCCAAAACATGAAAGAAAGGACTAACTAAAACTCACTGGAAAAGAAAAGTCAAAGATCTCCCGGAACCTTATTGAACATCATTTCCAAAAAAGGAAAAAAAATCTTTCGAAAAACAGAAATTTGGAAAGTTATGAATAAAAAACTGGATATACAGTGAAAGTGAACAAGCACTCTACCTAAAATGCAAACATGAATTTAACAGCTAAGCTAAGTTGAAGGTATTAATATCAACATTGATAAAAATATTAAGGGTCTGCTCGACAAGTATTGATATTGAAGAAATTATACTATAATGACGGAAATCTTATCAATCTTACAACATAGGAGAAATATCACGGAAATTATCCATATTCCAGAGTGTCTACTATAATCACTAAATATCTAAAGGAAAACAAATTGCATAAAAGTAGGATTTACATAAACAGAACTAAGACAGTAAGCTAAAAAAAGTCGCAGTTTAATAAATGCTTTAACAAATTCATATATACCAAGCATCATGCGATGCCATCATAATATCTATTCTGAGATAAGCTCTTATTTTCTGATAAAGGAAACTTTTAAAAGCAGTTTATACTCATTAGTCCGTGATTGAGTCCCAGAGAAGGTTATCTTACTCATCTGATCTGACTAGGAGTTTCATTTTTCTGAATGAGATCAATAAACAGATGCAAGTGTTTTATAAGGATTGTCACACTCATTCGACACATGTATCAACCTAGGAAGGTATGACGATCATTACCTGCAAGTCCAAAAGGTTGTAAGAATTGCCCGCATCATCTTGGGCCAAGGGTAAATCAGGAGAGAACCTCCACTGCCCATCAACAATAAACCTATACTGGTAAACACCGGATGGCAGTACTTTCATGATCGTGAAGTCTTTCCCTGATCTCTGTAAGGCCATTCTGAAAAAACAAGATAGAACCAAGAACTTCGGTAAGAGTTCAGGTAGTGCAAACTACATTTGAAACTTAAACTATTTTTTATTTTATTTTCGGGAACCTTGTCTTCCAGTTATCCCAGGATCCCTCCACAGCTACATCCTTCCCGCCATAGCTCCATGTAATCATAGTCGGAATTCCTTGCTCACAGCACATGTCTTCAAACCCTGAAGTTTGCATCCATGAGTTGTTTGGTATGTGTATCTCATCCGGTCTTTGTAAGGGAACCACAGGGACCTGGAAAAAGTTGAACAAAAGGATGAAAATCGTGGATTTCCATAGATAAAAAATATATACATAATACGCTTAAGCAGAACAACAGATTACCAATAGGTTGGTGCTCGATGGTATTAAAAGAATTTTCAAGGGGCTAAACATTAAAATCCAAATATTAGAGCCTCGTAGTGCACCAAGGATAGATTCATGTAAAACGTATTTTCCAATTTCAGAATTGGTGAGAGACAGAGAGAGAGGAGGGGGGATTTGGAATCAGAATTTATTACTTAGTTTCCTGTCATCAGTCACCCAACGGTTGACCACTTGCATTCCTTTTTCGGCTAATTCAATGATCCAAAATACGGACTTCTAACAGAGAACCACATAGCCAATATCAAAGATAAGCAGATTGCATGATGATAAACCGATTGCTTTTTTTTCTTTCTGATTTCCAGATTAAGTACAGAAACAAAGAAACAAGAAATTATGTTTTGAATTTGCTTCAAGCAACTAGTGAGCTTCTAAGAGAAGCTGATATGAATTAGGTGGTAGTCAGAAAGTTATCAATTTTAAGTTGAAAAAGTAATTGCACAGCATAATTCACACAACCAGTTCTAAGTTGAATCACAAAAGTCCCCAATTTTAAGAAACATCAATTTGATGTCACAGGAGTAAAATCTGAATCTCCATGGAAAAATAACAAAAACACGAACTTGAAAAGGAATAAATAAACAAAAGATGAGGAAAGAAAGGAGCTGACCTGAGGAGTAAACATCAAAGGGGAGTGAGTGGCCCTAGGGCTATGAGGAGGCGATTGACCCATCAACTCAGACGACCCATCACCGCCACCACTAACACCACGGCCATGGGCATGACCCTCCTGCACGCTCCCACCACCACTCTCTTCCTCAGCCGCTGATGGGCTTCCACCCCCATCTTCTCTCCCATTCACATTCCCCATTTCGATTGTTTCGATATCAGCACCACCAAGCACCAACCCTCAAAAATAAAATTACAGATGCATACCCACTTTTCAGAATTGGAATCCAATCTCATATGATGAAAACTTAAATCCAAAAAGCACGAAAATTTGATTGATTGGGCGTCAAAACTCGAAAAAAAAGCCCAACAGAGAAAAACCCGTTTATATATAGAGACACAGAGAGAGAGAGAGAGAGAGAGAGAGAGAGAGATTATTAGATTAAGAAGGCACTAAGCAACAACAAACAAAGGGAGGGGGCAGATGGAAAGAAGAAAGTGAAAAAACAAGGGTAAGTAATTAATCGATTGATGAGTAATAATAATAAACAATAATAAATAAAAAAGAGGTAATAATCTCCGATGAGTTTGGAAGATCGAAGGGTAACCCAATGATGTTGTTGGTTTAATGGGGATGCTCTTCACGTCATCGTATTGACAAAGTCTTTTCTTTTGCCTTTTAAGTCCCTACTTTTCCCCTCCACAACCCACAAACTCTACGACCTACAACCTACAACCCACAAGGACGATGAAGGCCCTTCACTTTCAGGAGTGTCTTTCTTTCCCTTTTACGTATATTTTTCTTTTGAGTATCAATTTGTTTTTTTTTAAGAATTCATTTTGTCTGTTCATTTTCTTTCCTTGTTGCAAGTAGAGTGTGTCTCTCTCGTGTAAAGTAGAGTAATTTTCAATTTATGTTATTATTATTATTATTGGAGAGGTGGGGGGTTTTGAATTTGAGATCCCATTCACCCTTTTTTTTTTTTTTTTTCCTTTTTTTCCACTTGGATCCCTTTCACCTTCAAGAAGAAAATCATCACTAGATTATGAGTTACTTACGAGTTACTTGATATAAAATAAAGTAGGAAAAACTACAAAAGACCTCCCAAATTATTAGGTCATTTTCAAGTTCATATATACTTTTGGGGATATTTATAAGTACATACTCAAAGTCACAGAAAACTTATAAATTGTTCTCTCTGTTACCTAATGAATTTGTTAAATACTAATGTGACAGTTGTAGGACCTATTTTTTAATGACATGAAATCCACATAGACAAAACAAATAATGTAGGCAGTTAAATAATTGTTTAAAAGGAGGGAGAGAGAGAGAGAGAGAGAGAGAGAGAGAGAGAGAGAGAGAGAGAGAGAGAGAGGGTTGGGCCTCGGTTGGATTGGGCTTTTGAAATAAGATTCATTAGGCTCCGTCAATCACACACTCACATACTCATTGGTCGGCAGCAGGCCTATCTATAGACTACATATTCTTAGACAAAGGCCTCCACTCCGTAAAGCGACCTGAAAAACTGGAAAAGCGCCCACACCTTGTTTCAAGAATTTGTTTTCAGTGCGGCATTTAAGCAAACACACAGCGAGCGAACCACACCGGCAGTCTCGTGAGTGATCAGTCTCTACTTTGTTTCCTCGCATATTTGTCCCTTCTCCACTCTTAGCACCTTGTCACTCACTTAATCTTTTCACTGTTTTTTACTTTTGTGTAACCCAACACCATTCTCTGGTTTCTCTGATCGAAATTGAACTAAATGGCAAATTTGTACTGCATTCTCTTGTTTCATTTTCGTGTTTACAATGCAATGCTGTTTGGTTTTGTCAGCTTGCTATGGTACTGCACAATTATACATGCCTACACATGGGCCGCACTGCAGATGGTCTTTTTTGTTTTCTTTGATAGGAGCACTGCAGAATGCAGATGGTCTAGGCAAGCACTGTCGCTGCTTTTAACTAACCAAGTTCTATTCTAGGCAGGGTTACAGTAGTGGCTGATATATATCTTGAATGCAAGGTTTCATATTATTAAAGCAGAAATCTAATGTTGGTTTAGTACAATTGTTAATATGAGTATAATAATACTGTCACATGAACTTTTTCACTTAATGGCCTAAGCTTTTGGTTTCGCATTCATTTGTTACTTACATGCTTTACTTAGCTACTTGTGGCGACTAACGGCGGAACCCTTTCTGCTTCCACCTTTTCCTCTTTACCTTAGTAGTCTCTTTGGTAGGGTGTGACCCAACAACCAAATTTGCATTCCATGCATAAGCACACTCTTATATTTCCTTAAAGGGTCATGATTGCATTCCTTACATGTTATGTTGATTTGTTAATTGTTTGTCACAATCTTGATGCTTCCTTGCATTTGTATGTGCTGTTTTGAAACTTGAAACTGAGTTTTATTGGTTTTCAGAACTTCTCAACATGCAAAGCATTAGAAATTCCATCTTGTGGCATGTGAGGGTAGGGAGTTCAGCCGAAAAATGGTTGCTTACTGAAAGAGGAAATGTGCTGAAATCTCTGAGCCGCCACATGTGTGCCGCAACAGGTACTACCAGCACTGATCAGATAATGGACCGAGTGATTGGACTCGTGAAGAAATTTGATAAAATTGATGCATCTAAGGTAGTTATTTCATTCTTACTGCTTTAGTTTAACTAGTCTTCCTCTCATCTGTGCTTTTAATACTTGTATGAATTGATGGACCAGCAATTGGCCATGTTCTTTACAGTACATTATGTTAAGTACTGCTTATTGTTAAACTTGGTACTGCAATTTAATTGCAGGCAACATTTACCTTATCCTCATCCAATAACAAGAATGTTAGAAATTAACAGGCAACTTGACCTCTGAACAGGTTACTGAAACAGCTGATTTCCAGAAGGACTTAAGCCTGGATAGTTTGGACAGGGTGGAGCTTGTTATGGCCTTTGAGGAAGAATTCTCCATTGAAATCCCTGAAGAGAAAGCAGATAAGCTGACCTGCTGCGCTGATGTTGCCAGATACATAGTTTCTGGAGCCGAGCAGAAGAGTGTTTAAGTCCTGCGTAATTCCCGTAAGATGATTTCTGAAGACAAATTGTGTTTTAGAATTTTTCACTCATGTTATGAATGAATTAATTAGTCATTTCATACAATATAAAATGTTGGTGACCTTGAGACTGATTGAGAGCACCTCTCATTTTGCAAAACTTACAGTCATGATATTCATCTCTTGAAGTTGGCGTATATAACAAAATATGATTTCTTTTTTCAGTTTTTACATACATTTTATAACTGTCATCATAGTTTCCTATGACTGTATATACTTTACATATGATAAGTAGAATGGGTTCGAACCCCTGCATCCCAATGCTGTGACTGAAGCGCCATCCAGATGAACTGTGGTGCTGGATCCCGGTCTACTATTTAATGAGTATCTATGATGATAACATCTTAATGCATGCTTCTGATGGTTTAGAGGTCAAATGCTGGAACCTTATATTTCCGGCGTTGTAAGTCCGGATACCGTTACCAACTGACGATAATTTCAGTCCCTTGTGCCTCCTGACATAAGCTGGTCTGCATTGTGTGTTCTTTGGTATTCGAACTACTCTAACCGAACATGTTTTGTGCAAGTTGGGAATTGCATGTAGATTGGAAGGAAGATCAATAATGAAATCCCCAAATTCATCTGCTAAGCCTTGTGCCAAGCTTGATTTTCTTTTTCTCCCACTAACATGGCAATTGACAGAAACCAAAGCACCTGCAGATTTTGGGAAAAAAAGAAAAAAAAGAAGAAACAGATAATGATGATGGCGATGGTGAAGATCATTGTTACATTGACTGAACAATAATTTCTTAGTTAATTTGGAAAATGCCAGAATTAAATTAGCAAAATATATCCTTTTCACTTTATTTCAGCTAAATGGTTGTTTTCGATGGAGCTCTGTATCCACGAATTAAAGAACATCATATAAATGTACAATTATGTTTTTGCTTTTCATTAAAGTCTCAGATTAAGTTTATCTTAATTATTATTATGAAGTTGATCGTGAATTGCTTTCTGTAAGGGCCAAAGTTACTGTAAGATAGAGATACAGACAGAGATGTGCTTCCCGTTACTCTTATTTTATATTAATATCTAGCGGAATGCTTTAATGAATTGAATTGTGCCTAAAGAAAAACAATATGTCCAAATCAAATTAGGAGATGTTAATTTTCACGGGTCCAACGTGCACATCAAATTTGAGGTGATTGCTTTAAGGAGCAGCCATTTGCAAAGACAGAATATGGAGGAACCACTACTAGAACACAACCCACCTGAACTAATTCAAAAAACAAAAGTTGGGAGTTATTGTAGCATATTACGGTAGTGCGATTATGTGGTACATCTTGTACACGTGTTATAATAAATATATGATATTGAACGTAATTATTAATATTTAAGAAACTAACATTGAAAAGAAATTTATAAATTGTTCACACTTTGAGTTCAGATTCAGCACATATCAATCTGAATTAAGGAAGACAGAGAGATGAAAGTGGAGTACTAATGATATTGTTGGGTTACTCTAAATTGTTGTTATAGCTGATGGTATTGCACGCAGTAATGATATTACTTTGACAAAGCGCATAACATTTGCCACAAAAAGGAAGAGAGACGAAAATGGAGAAGATGATTTATATATTTCGATTAATGATAATAATCTCAACTTAATTCAAGTAAGCACGCAAAACAAAAAGAAAGAAAAGGAAGCAAGCAAGCACCCAAGCTAGCTTTAGGAAATTAGTCTGCTATGTTCTAAATATTGATCATATCCATCTATAGATAGATATGAATAAGATGGTACGTACGTATTCGTTAATTATATAATTATCAAGAGAATGAGCATTAATTAAATCCAAGTAGAGAGACACAAACCTGAGAGAGGCCATGCATGAAGATGAAGTTGATGATCAGGATGATGAGTTTGAGCATGCAAATTATTACAAGCCTCCTCGCAATGGACGGAGCCTGTAATTAGGACGGTGGAAAGCTTCTCTTCTCCATATCCAGCAATTTGGACCATATCTTCTTGGCTGGACATGAGTTGGTTTAATGGGTTATTGTTGTTCACTAGTACTTGATCATCAATATCGCCGGCCGAGGCCATTGAAACTGATCTGCTGAGGCTGAGGCAGCTGCATATCAACAGGTTTAGCAGAACTAGTTTGTAGATGAAATCATTCACAAGCTTGTGCCAGCCGCAAAAGTAGCTCACCATCTTCTTTTTGTGTGTCTGTAATTTACGCAGGAGCTCTCCTTCCTTTGTAATAATTTGATCATCGACCGATCCCCATGTGGTTTGTATATATAGAAAATAGAAGAGATAGAAGCCCTCGCCCTCAATGGTCGCATTTAAATTTCATACTGCCCTCCATCACAGGTTCATATTACGTCTCCTACGTACATAGCTACATCCCATTTGAGTTACCATTTTGCCCTCAAAAGCTCTACAGACATATACATAAGTTATTACCCTGTGGTGTGGTGTGGACATCCCGAAAGGCGTTGTTGGTCATTTTACAATGAAGACGAAACAGACCAAAAGGTAGGTCATTGATATTAAGACGAAATGGAGGGTATATTGGTCTGAAGCATGTTATTTTAATATTGATCCAAGGAAAGACAAAATACAAAGGCAGAAGTTGGAGAGGTGGACGGGAAGTTAATTTGTTGGTTGGTAGCCTACCCTTATCTTGTACGTATTCTTTTGTTAATCAGATTTTGAAGGGCAAAATACACTCCGTTTACTAAGATTAGTAAATTAATTAAGCAAGCAAACACACGTCTCATCAGTCATCACAACTTGGAAGTTAAGACAAGCACTCTCTCTCTCTCTCTCTCTCTCTCTCTCTCTCTCTCCAATAATAATATTTGATCCAATCTTAAACACATGATAATAATACATAGAACCTGATTAAATTAGAAAATTAAGGAATTAATTGTATGTTAGCATGGCAATTTTTCTCTTTGGGTGGGTAAACCCCACTTACACTTACTTTGCAACAGCATGAGTCACATGACAGGTGGCACTTATGAAAGTGGCTATCTATCTATTTATATCCAACAAATCGATAGATAGATAGAACTTCTATTTGGCCTAAACTTACATTGTTGGGAAACTGAAATTGTCATTTGCAGGTTATCGTTGAACAACCTTCCCAAATTCCAACTGATTTCATTTGCTAAAACAAGTAACCTAAGAATACAAAAGAATCTTAATGAGTTTCACATTTTGCCTCTCTCTTGGTGTGGCAAAAATATTATTATTGTGGAATCCCAGCTGACATCAAAGGTTGCGTAAATTGTAGAAATTCGGGGAGTCTAAGAAACATATACATACATGAAATGTTTTAGTCTCATTCATCAAATGATGGTCCAAAGACTTTGAAAACCCATAATTGTTTGATATTTTTGGTTGAGAATACAGAAGATGGCATTTCAACAATTCTTGAAAAAGACCCCTCTATTTTGTATATTTTAGCATCAAGTAATAATGTTCATTCTATTGGTGTTCATGAGAATTAGACAGCTGATTAATTTCTGTTTAATACGAATCGTTTTCGCAGGTCGAATCATATATATAAATTGCAAATTTAGTGACATCCCATCCCATTTTTGTGTGGATGTTTTTATGCAGTGAGGAGCAAGCCATAGCCAGGACAGGAGAAACAATTGAATATGCAATATGGTTTGTGATGGCTAACCCAAAATTAACAATGGTGATTAGGACATAAAATTTGGGGGTTGATTTAAAAGGTAAAGAGCCATAGATTATGAGTAAGACATGACATTGTGGTCCACTTTGGTTTACAATTTAATCATACCTTTAATTAATACTGTCTTCTCAAAGAAATAAATTATACTGTTAATTAATACTGATGCGATCCTGATTGATTAGTATAATATAAAGGGAGCACAGAAGAAGAATCAGCATAAATAAATTATAAATGCAGGCGAGGCTGCTTTGAGTTTCAGCTTTAAAAGAAAACTGCAACCTGCAGATGTCGCTACGAAATTAATGGATGGATTGGGTACCAAGACATCCCTGCACTGCACTGCACCTGCAGAGATCAAGTTCTTTACAAAATCAAAATTACAAGTTCTCAATTATGAATTTGTAAAACTCATCATGATTAATTATTTATAGGTATATATGGACATGCGCACACACACCCACCCACTCCCAGAAAAAGGAGAGGTGCTTAAGTGGACCCCATTCTATGATTATGGTCATTCAAAAAGAGTCATCAATAAGATAACGGGCGAGTTGTACTTCTTTATAAATACATTCATATTAAAGAAGAATAAAAGATACGAGCATAATTAAATATTTATACTATTTTGTTTGACATATACTAACATCATCAAAATTCTAAGATGGATCATCAGAAGAAGAGCGGGTACCGTCCAAAGTGGGCAACAACAAAGTTTAAGTGCGAGATAAATTTGATATTCTTATTTTTCTACACTCACTCACTGTGGATGGATCATGGAATCATTGATGGATGGTTGGTCCCATGCAATTATGAAATGAAGTTGAAATACATGCTCGGATGCTCCTCACCTCCTCCTCCTCATCAATCGTAAGGCTGACGAAATGAGGTCAATGCCTGCCTACACAATTGGTGAAAAAGGGTAACCCACCATCCATATCGATGGACCACGTTGTTTTGACTTCCATTACTTGTAAATATTAATATAAACTCGTCTCTCTAATGTGGCAGTGCGGTTGGGTCGGGTTTAATTAGTACCCAAGAATCCAATTAAACAAGGCCCTGTGCCACAGCCACACACCCCTCGTGGTCGGCTTGTGCGTAAAAGTCATTGAAATTTTTAATATCATTGTCGCATTTCTCTATATTTTATTATAACACGTCGTATATATTACGAGCTTGAGTGTCAATATTATTACGTGATGATATGATCGTCACACTAACTTCTTCATAATCGAGCTTGAGTACAAAGTGAGTGTCAAAATCTTATCGCGATAAATGAACGGTCCGAGACCATTCCACATATCAGAGACCGAGCAATATAATCCCTCAAGATCCCAGCTTAGCTAGGAGAAAAAGCAGTCCAACCCCTCCAAGAGGAGGGCAGAGCATTAGCAAAATTGAATTTAGCGTAAAAAACTTCCTTTGCTATAACTCTGAATACATCTAGAATTCACATTCATTAATTCATTTTTAAATGAATCAGTTACTGTTTTCAATTGAAAAACCCTTCCCTATATCATATAGATATATATCGCTGACTCGGACAACGACTCGGGAGCACGAGGAGGAGGAGGAGAAACGAATTACACAAGATCTTCATGAATCATCATCCTCAGCGAGAGACCACGACAGGTTTTTACCGATTGCAAACGTGAGCAGGATGATGAAGAAAGGTTTGCCAGGCAACGCCAAGATTTCAAAAGACGCTAAAGAGACGGTGCAGGAGTGTGTCTCAGAGTTCATCAGCTTCATCACGGGAGAGGCCTCAGGTAAGTGCCGGAGAGAGAAGAGGAAGACAATCAACGGTGACGATCTATTGTGGGCCATGACGACGCTGGGTTTTAAGGAATACGTGGAGCCTCTCAAGATTTATTTGCACAAGTTCAGAGAGATGGAGAGTGAGAAGACTGCTGGAACAGGAATGGCTAGGCAGCTGCAGTACGCTGATCATCATCCTCGTGAATATCATGATCAAAGGCAGAGAGAGCAGTTGCAGCACCTGGGATGAACATGTATGGTGGGATGATGATGGGTCATCAACGTCATCATCAAAGTCAAGGGCATCTTCCTTATCTTTATGGATCTGGTAGTGGACCCTCTAGTCTATTAAGGCATGGAGACCAAGGTAGGGTTTGACTGTTTGGATATCCATACTATATAGTATTAGCTAACTGTGCGTTTTCTTGTTCCCCGATTCTATATGTGTACTGCGTGCGGATAAGGTTGGTCTATTGCTTCTTATTAATTTGCGTCTGAAATATAAATATTAATGGATTATATGAGGAGAGGCGTACAAGGTGACTGCAATTTCCAAACCCTTAATTCCAAATTTTTGAATAACATATGTTGTATTCTTTTTTAGATGTGAAAGGTAAGCATTATTTTTTATATGTTTTTGGATCAAACGTTCGTATTCATCGTTTTTTTTTTTTTTTTGGGGCACAATGAATGAACACGTACGGTGCAAATACTTGATTGGCGTTAGGACTTGGGAGGGAGACGTTCCGGTATTTAGTGCAGCGTAGCCTAGTGGTTTATAAATGGATATTTGAAACTATTTAACCAACCGGCCTATTAGCTCAGCTGGTTAGAGCGTCGTGCTAATAGTGCAAAGGTTGCAGGTTCGGGACCTACATGGGCCATTGGGTTAGCTATTTTTAATGTTTTTAGTCCTCGGCACAATACTGTCTTACATACTTATCGTCGGTATATTCTCGCAAACACAACAGAAAAACTTCACAGATAACTAGGATCAGACAGAAGAAAATGCAAATATTTCTTTTTGGTGATTGGTTAATAAACCATGGTTCTCTTTAAATGTTGGTTGTTACAATGCAAAGAAGTTCTGATTGTATTATGATCAGTATATCTTTCTTTTTTGGGGTCTGATCTGAACGATCAGTATCTCTTAAGATGAAAGACACAAATAGTTTAATAATTTGTTGGATTACAAAAAAAAAAAAAAAAAAAAAAAAAAACTCCCTTGCTTGCTAGAGTAGAATTTCAAGGGCTGATGATCAACCTCTGCTGTCTCTCTCGGTTGCTTTACCATTCAAGTACAAGTAGCTCATCTTCTGATCAGAAAAACTCATTGTAGGTACTGGAGAAAATCCAGAATAATGCCCATCTATCTTCGCTTTGCAGATGTCGTTGATGTAGTTTAGAAGCTCGTTTTTCTGGACAAATGGTTGGGCTGCATATTCCTCAAATGCCATCCACTGCAAGCCATTGCAAACAAGTGTGTCAATATAGAATAAACTTCAAGAACTTTACACAGGGGAAAACAGGAAAGAAAATGATCGTAAGGACTTGAAGACCTATACACATTTTGGTTTCTTAACTAAATGAGTTTCTGGCAATTCCTCCTATTCGTATTACCATCCCTTAACTGAAAATTACCTGGGCTGCTTCTATCTCTTGATCATGCTTTTGGATGTCAAAGGAGAGGGGTTGCATCATGCACACAAAAAATAAATCCGACTTCTCAAAAAATGACTTGTGGCTTTGTCTGCAAATTATAAGAATAAGGTATGAAGAATATACTTTTTTCCGAATAGCTAAAATAACCAAAAAGTAAACATCAGAAGATGAGCAATATGAGAACCATACAATAAACTTGGGAGAAAAAGGAACAAGAATTCAAGTTTCTAACTTAATGCAGTCAAGAACATTCAGAAGTCTTTAAACCCAACAACATTCAAGGAAGCATGGTGCCAGGGCCTAATGTATAAAATGTGTTAAAACTTGGTTGTCATGTATTAGTTTCATGATTATACAATTGAAGTCCTATATGATTGCAAATCATTCTATAGAACTGTCATATTTTAGTCCATGAATTTGCAAGTGCCTCAACTCGATTTACAGTCTTGAACCCGAGGTTAAGTTTATACTAAAATAGTTTATCTTAAGCAAACATCATATATACCTGAATGCTAGAATTTCTACAAACTCCGAGTCAATCTGAAACCACAGAAAATCCAGAAACATGAAGAAAGAATACTCATTTAAATTGATAAAGTGTAACTGCATTGCATAGTATCTACTTACTCCCGTTTCTTCTTTGACTTCTCTCACAGCGGCTGCACAAATATCTTCTCCCTAGAGAAGATAAAGTTTAATACATTGGTTAGACTTGAAGTACACTACATTGCTTTGAAAAACAAAACCAAAACCTCCTGGAATGCACACCTCATCTACAACTCCAGTAGGAAACTTCCATACACCTGTCCCCCGTAACAGTCCACTCTTTTCTTGGACTACTAGCACCTGCCATTGAATGTTTACAAACCCAAAAACTTCAGCCATTAGCAGAGTCAAAGAAAACAACAAATGTAGTGAAAAGTCCAAAGCATTGCAGGTATATGGAACCCTTCTGAAACTGATCATCTCAGAAACAAAATAAAATGGATGTCAAATAGCTTGAGAATCAGTAAGGCAATATTAGGACTACGCAAGTAGAGAAAATGCCTTCTTTAAGCCCCTGCCAAATGCAATATTAAAGACTAGGTCACACCTAATGACTCAGCTGAACTATAGTAAATCTGAAACAATTAGAACCGTACAATCCAAAAATGTTGTTTTTGAAACGAGTTTCTGGAATTTATATGAAGAAAAACACTTGAAATTGAGATGAAGAGGATAAAACGATGAAATGATAAATGGTGGCCCGGGAAGCAGATCAGACAGTAGAGTTAAGTTATACATATACCTCTCTGTCAGGGTTGATGACAAATGCGCCAATTCCTACTCGGTGGGTGGCATTAGCAGGAAGGGTATGAGGGGTCTGAGGAATCCAATACACCAGCATCAAATAATCAGGCTCCGCATGGTGGTACCAGAATCCTTCCTGCATTTGCAATCCATTCCTGCCCAACATCCATTAACTACTTCTTGTTGTATGATAACATTTTTTAAATAATTAACCATTAATCATAGAATTTAATTGACCTTCACTGCTGCTTCGACAAGATTGACTCGATCTAAAGGCAACTTGATCCAAACACCCTTCTTGCCCTGCACGATTGCACCCACACCCACAATATAAAAGCATAAATCAGCAAACGAATCTACTTACTGGGGAAGAAATTTGAGATTGAAGTTTATTAGAATTCTTCATAATCATCCTATTGATATTTAGATGGCATTACCTGTAGCTTCCAATGCGCAATTGAAGAGGTAATGAGAGAAAGGAAGGTAGCAGGGTCCATAGGCTCATTGATGTGGACGATCACGCCGCCGTACGGGTCATTGGTACCGACCAGTCGCTTTGCCTCACTTTCGGTACTCACACTTGTTTCACTTTCGCCGGCCATCTATGGTGTTGGTTCGATGTCAATGATGATGATGAAGAAGATGAACACACGCCACCCGGGGTCACTGTTTGATAGGGGTGGGCATTGGAACCGCAAAACCGCAAAACCGAACCAAATCGAACCGAAAAAATTCAAAAAAAA